>NW_019525453.1:7750823-7751210 GCF_002814215.2 Seriola lalandi dorsalis | reverse complement strand
TCAGGCAGGGACGCAGCCATCTGCTATGTGTGTATGTGTGTGTGTGTGTGTGTGTGTGTGTGTGTGTGTGTGTTTCATTCCAGGTGACGAAGGTGCCCTTGTTGTCTCCATTCTCTCCGGTCTCGGAGATAAGTCTCTGTTACAGTGACGACTGATACAGAATGTAATTAGTTCAGAGGCACAAACAGCAGTTTGAAAGACCTTTGTGTGAGTGTGTGTGTGTGTGTGTGTGTGTGTGTCTTGTTGACCTTTCTGCGATGTGCAGCTGGCGTGCCTCCAGAGCCAGCTTGCTGAGCGTCTTCCACATGGCTTCAGTCTCTGGTGACATCTCCAGAGTCTCGAGGAATGCCGTGGCTCTGTAAATACACACACACACACACACACACA
>NW_019525453.1:7648574-7750773 GCF_002814215.2 Seriola lalandi dorsalis | reverse complement strand
GAATATTTCACATTGTGACAAGAAAATACAAACAGAACATTGTATCCAATCCAATACCAAGTAGCTGCACAGCCCATCCGCCTACCCACCCACCCACCAGACCTGCGCCACTGAATTAAAGTCAGTAATTCTCAACGACTACCAAAGAGAAGAAATATAAATATTACGTGGTTATATCCTCCGCTTCCATTTTTCCTACAAATGTCAAGAATTTCTGCCAAATTACACAGAATTTCAGAGCGGACCTTTGGAGAGAGATCTTGTCTTCTCTGAGAATAAGAATCTGTAGGGGGGAGAGGGTCTTTACATCTGAACAGGATCTAACAGCAGTAACTGCAGAGGACCAACATGCTGTACCTATGATTGTTTAGATGGTGCGACACCAAATAAGACTTATTTATGTTTGTTCCTTGAAATCAGAGAAACCTGCCAGTAATAATGTGTAGCTGGACCTACCTAATGAGATGAGGATTCATAAATTCAGTTCTGACTGATCCCAGGATTTCGTTGTTACTGTACTCCACCAGACTCAGCTCTCCGGCATTAAAAATCATGCACACCTGAAAACAAAATGCATTCAGATGAAACACAGAGGTATACAAGTGAACAGGGGTAGTGGAAGGGTAGAGCACAAGAAGTGACAGGACCTGAGGCATAACCTCTATGCGCGAGGAAGCTAGGTTCTACTAAACAACAGACCTTTTTGTACCTATTGGCAATATCAGTGAAAACCTGTGTCACACCAGCTCTTCACAAATCTTTGCACTGCGTGTACTCACAGTTTCATTCTCAAAGAAGAACTTTTCATTTCCCCCAGAGCCGGGCCACGGCACCTGAAAGAGCAAAATCAACATTTTGATTCAAATGTTAGAGTCACTCACTCACTCACTCACTGTGAATTACACATTTATACAGAGTGAACATTCTGCCTTCATTTATTGAGAACCATGAGAACAGGACAGATGGGGACACGGGTGAATGGATTTCATTTGTGCCATTCATCATCAAATAGTAAACAGTCCTAAAAGTCATACCTCACTCAGTTTATTTGTCAGCAGGTCGCCCAGCAGGAGAGTATCGGAGGTGTGAGCCACCAGGAAGCGATCTTTTCCCATGATCTTGACTTCCTCTATCTCATAACCATAGTAGGACTTCAGCACCACCCGAGTTCCTGTAGAGAGGTTCCTCACTATCACCTGGAGGAGAGTGTGCGGCAGGTGAAGACAGAAAGAGGAAGAGGTAGAAGAAAACATTGAAAATTTATTTTCATATGTATTTAATGAATTTTAAGGGTGTATCTAAAATTTCACCTGTCAGTTAATTCAGTCTGGTGGAAAATCAGCTGTAACACCCAACAGACTCAATCAATTGTAAGTTCTTTAAGAGAGAAAATGTTGCTCATGAACTCTTGATTGAGAAATGTAATTCCGTCTTATTAATTGCTTGAATTAATTTCTCAATCACAAGCTCATCAATTTTAATTTGTATTTATTTGTATTATTTATTTTGTCAAACCGATGACAGCATGATTTCATGTTTTAATTACATTTAACTGAGTAATCTTGTTAATCAGAAAATCCATGGTTGAATTTTGAATAAAAATAGTCCCCTGGCTTCTTTCATGCATTTCTATCAGTTCAGTTTCTAGTGTTATTTTATTCTTTGCCAGTTTGTACCAAAGACTAGTGATTGCCACAACTCATAAGTTATTTTTCTCCCAGTTTCTAAGATTTACTGTACAATGTAACATGTATCGCTCATTTTCATTCTGATTATTTGGTCAACCCTTCAATTTTCTTTTTTATGTAATTCACCAGTTAATGAGAAAACAAAAGCTGGATGATTGTTTCCAGAACCTTCAGTTCTGTTCTCCCTTATTTATATATAAAATTCAGATACAGGCTTCTTTTCGCAGTTGAATTAATCAAATCCAAATTACTGGTGTTGCACAATCGACTGGGTTAAATTCAATTTCATCTCTTAATTGGCACGAGGCGCAGACCAAAGTGAGGGCTGGAATTTCTTATTTAGTGCTTTGTTCTCTCTTTTCTGTGCCTATTTCTATGCAGTTACAAAAACTGCACACAAGTAATGAATCTTCCATGTTATTTCCTGTTGGCTGACTGTCTCTACCTGGCTCAGGCCAACGTAGGTCATCTCGAACTTGTTCTTATAAATGGCCCGTCGCAGGCAGCAATCGAAAAGTTCCACTCCTCCACACAGTGTTCCCTGTCAACACACACACAATAAATAAACACATAAAAACTCACTATTCACTGTTTTACATTTGCTTTGTGTTTTAAGGTTGTTTCTAATTATGTGATGGTAACAGCAGAGGATTCATAAAGATGCAGGATTTCAATGCCAGAGTGATATTTTTAATGTAAGAGTAACATCAGTCTAAGAGCAGAACAAGAGGCATACTAACAGGAAAAAGTCACACCATGGGTTAAAAAAATGTGATTGAGAATATATTTACCGCACAGAGGCGTGATCCGTCTTTCTTCCAGGCCAAGCTGGTGATGGTGTAGAGGTTGACAATCTCTTTAGGTTTGGCTTCGTCCCACACACCTCTCCTCGGAGCCCAGTTAAACACCCGCAGCCTGCATGACCCACGACAAACAGATAACAACCACTTGATTTTTGAGAGCTGTGTGATGAAGCTGAAAAATATTAGTGGACCTTTGAGTTGGGATTATGTTTTCACACATACTTCTGTCGAGGTCAAGAATAAACAGTTTAATTAATGGATTTACTCATGTTCAGATAGCACCCTTCAGATGCTAGGCATGTGTCAACACTGGTGTTTTCTGCCAGTATTTATAACATTTAGTTTATATTAGAATAATTCTATATCATTTTTTAAGTATTCAGTGTTTTGCCAGAAGAATATTTCATTATCAGGATGCAGCTAAAATCTATTGCTATTAGTAACATTCATGCACTTCTGAGTGGAATTAGAGTCAGTTATGATTAAGAGCTTCCCATATAGATTGGCTAATTTGACAAAAAAACATGAAACCGCATCATATCATCTCATATCAATTTGGACTAGCCCATGATGCAAATATGAGTCTCATATACTGTAACTGGTCCCTGCATTGTCGCTTTGAGATGACAGCGGTTACAGTACAGACGACACACTGACCGATCATAGCTGCCGAACACGACAGACTGCCCGCTGGGGCTGGTAGCAGCCACGGTGAACTCCCGCTCTGTCCGCTCGCGGGTGTAGTCAAAGGTCTGCAGGATGTGACCCTCCCTGCCGTAGGCTACCACCTTCTTGTCGCAGCCGCCCACCATGATGCTGTTTGCACCCCAGGCCAGCGCGTAGGGCGGGCACGGATGATTCAACAGCTTCCCCTTTGTCAGAATGTGGCAGCGAGTTAGTGGGTGTTTGTTTTATGAAAAAAAATGCAAAAGGAATATAGGACAAGATCTAAGATTTAAACTGGAAGACAGAGAAATATACAAACGATGGCAAGTATATATCTAGTGTGTGATATGACAGATAATGAAGGATAGGGGATGTGTGTGAGGATGTGTGAGACTGTGGTTTACCTGAGACTCCCCTGAGCCTTCGTCATCAAAGAAGTAACGCACAACTGTCCCATCAGCGTGTCCAGACAGGATGCCTTTACCAGAGACACTGACACAGCACAGAGGTGTTAAAAATAACACTCAATGACCGCACCACAAGAAAGAAAAGTAATAATTACAGAATAAATTTGTCAAATCAGATGCATTTTTTTCCTCAGATGTTTTGCCTTATACTTGCTGGTCGTAGCTACATATGAATATGTATCATATATTTACTTGGATGCCAGGGAGACAACACAGGACTCTGTGCCGTAGATGGTTGAGGACTTGTTTGTCTGAGTGTTGGCAAGACGGACCTATGAAATGAGTCAGAAAATCAGAAATAATACAAAATAAGAGTTATTTCCATTTAACAGAATAAAAACAAGAAATACAAATGTTATTTTGATGCTAAGCCAAAACATGTAACATGATGGAGTGAAAACACCTCTGACATAGCCTGTCTGCTACTCCTGATACTTGCATAATACTACTATTAATAATTATACATGAACAAACTGTATGTTAAGTGTAAATGTACCTTACCTTGCCATCAACTAATCCATAAACAATTGCATGTTCTGCAGGCCAAAGCAGGCAAGTCACAGCACTCTGCAATTCGTTGGATAAAATGACATGATCAGGGCATCACCAGCCTAATATAGAACATTATATATTTTTAATAAATGGTTGACTGACAATATATGATAATATATGACCATATTTGATAAGTTACTGCCTCTTTAATTGTGCGCTTCACTGCCTGAACAAAATATGTATGTGTACTTACTGTCTGAACAAATTTGTTGCAAATGGCTTTCTTGTCCCCCCTAGGAGAGAAGATAACTCATAAAAAATTTGTTTTCCTGCATCGACATACATTAAAAAACCAAAATCAGGTTCACTATGTTAAGTATTATAATCCAAAGGAAATTACCAGTCCTCTCCGATTCTGTAGACGAAGATGATGTTGTCAGACTGGCCGATGGCGATTTTGGTGGAGTCCGGTGAAAACACCATGTCATTGACAACATAGCTTTGTTTTCCATACTGACAAAAGATTACATGTGGATATTATCATTACAAAAGCAGGCAAAAAAATCTCATAAACTGAATGTGTACAATAAGGAATGGGTAAATTCACTAGTTTTGTTTCCACTAGAGAAAACTGGGTAAAGGAATAATTTCTGTAATCACCCAGCTGATTTCAATACAGTTATAGAAAGTTATTTTAAGTACAGTTAACGAAAAGATGTCTCATTAACTGACATATAAGACAAAGAAAAACAGCAAATTCTCAAATCTGAGATGGTGGAAATAGCAAATCTTTGGCATTTTTGCTTTGAAAGATGCCGGGAAATATCAATTGATTATCAAAATCGTTGCAGATTTTTTTTTGTCAACTAACTGATTAGTCGGCTGATCATAACAGCTCTAATACTGTACTGTAAGGGGATCAATTAAAAAATCATTCAGTGCTCACATTTTTGTTTCACAGTAAATCATATCCGTCATATCAGAAGTGTACGAGGCTGATTTCAAAAACACACATCACATCGGATCACATCACAAAGGCAATACCACTTCATGCTTCATAATGTGATTCTGCAGATGTTTCAGTGGTGTTTGTAGTAGACAAACATGATGCGTCCTAATGTTTCACCTTGGAGTCCAGGGGTTTGGTGGAGAACTTGTCTCTCCTCTCTCCCTGCTCATCATAGAGTAGCACCACCCTGTCAACAGTACAAACGGCGAACTTGGTGTTGTTCTGTGCCCAGGCCATGCATGTCACTTTGGCAGCACCCTCCTATGAAGGCAAAGAAGACAAACAGTTATAAATCATGATTAGCCAATACCCTCAGCGGATTATTGGGCAGGCCCAAGGGCTGAAGGGGTCAGAGGAGCCCTGGGCCAGAGCCCCTGTTTCTGTTGAAACAAAACGACCATAAATATACACAACTTTTGACCGCAAAGAGACTCCAAACTACCACAGAAACACTTAACATGGCTACTCAGTTACACAAAATGACAAAATTGAGGGGAAGGGGGCGTCAAATGTTTGTGCCCAGGGCCCCTTGTTTCATAATCCTGGCCAATGCAGATACATTCTGTCCAGACACATTCGTTATATTCTGTTACCACCATAGCTCACACTAAACTCCATTGGAGATGTAACTGTTTTAATTGTTACAGCTGATGATATGTGTACGGAGACAACGACAGCTAAGCATAACTTTGGCCATGTAAGCCACCTCAGTGCTAGCGAGCAAAGTAAGGTAACTGTAAAAATCTGTATTTATTACCAATTACACACGTATCACTGAAATCAATTACAATCCCGATTTGACAAGAGCAAATTTGTGTTTCGTTACAGCTTTCGAGTCATGATTTCAACTGATGCTGCTCATCCAGCACCAGCTAACGTTAGCTAACTTGTCACTGAACTTACCTGGGGGGTTAAAAGTGTTCTTAAATGCTTCAGTTGCATTGTCGTAAGTGTTCAGGAAGCATGTACTGGGAATAATGTTATTAGAGCTGAGATACGGTGGAATATTTAGAATTTGGTCATTTTGCGGACCAGGTCCAAGCTAGCGGCTAGCAGGGAGGACATCTTTGTAGTAAACATAACTGTGATCTCCTTAGTTACCGCCGGGGAGGGGGGACGTATGGTGCGTTCACAGTTGTGGGATATACGAGCGAGTCTGTTTGTTTCACAGATGTTTTTTAGCCAAATAAGTTGTAATAGGTTTATAGCTTTCATGTGCGAAACGTTAATATATGTGTCTAGATTAAAATCTATGTGCAAAATCTGCAACCACAGTCTTTAAAAGGCTTAGTGTCTCCAAACCTATAATATAAGACTGTATATTATGTTTAGCTAACTATATGCTATAATAAAGAACAATCACAAAACTAGTGTTATATGTTATATGTGTGTTAAATGTATGGTTTTTCAACAGTCATTAGTAATTTATTGATTAATTGTTTGATGGTCTGACCAGATTTTTTTCTCTCGGTTCGAGACACAAAAGCGTGGAGATGCCGGGGATTGAACCCGGGGCCTCATACATGCAAAGCATGCGCTCTACCACTGAGCTACATCCCCTTCCTTGTTCAAAATGTTAAACGTAATCTCTTTACTCTATATACATCCATGTGTTTCTGTGAACCTATTTATGCTGTAAAATAGGCCCACACAATAACCCACAACTACAATATAATAGATAATTTGACTAAACTTGGATTTGGAGCGTAATCAATCATTAATTTATTGTTTAATAAATACCAAACACCTTAATTTAGATTAAGGAATCAGGGTATTGTAGCCAGAGATCCTTTTATTTGTCCATTAACGAACACGAAACTCGAAACTTATTTGAAATATTCAACAAATTCACTAATTATTAGTTTACGGTGACATTAAGATCTGAAACCCATTAAGATACCTTAATCATAAAAGTAAATTTTAAGGTGAACATGGATTCCCTCTAATTTAAAAATGATTAATTATTCAAATTATTATTTATTGTTATTTTTTATTACTGAAATATATCTCCTGATTATCAAGGTGAACGATGAAGCAGCTAATATAGAATATGCTGCAAACACTAACTGTATAACATTATATCATTTTCTCTTTATATTGACACAGATCTGCAGAGGAGCTATAACATGTAAGAGCAGGAAGTTTGTATATGTGACGTTATGATATTTATTAAGGCTTAGAGACAAGTGTTGTGCTTGAGATGAAAAATGGGACGTTAGGATGTAATATTGGACTGATAAACACAATGACAAACAAAAACAAAGGCAACACAAATTAAAAAAACATGAACAGAATCTTGTTGTGATAGAGATAGTTGGCAGTAAATTCATCACCAAAATAAAATCAACAGACAAAGAAAAATTAAAAGACAGTCATGACACTTAAGTTGGGGCCTAATAGTTGCCTTACTCCTTCAAAAGCTGCTGTTAAGCTGTCTCTGAAAAAGGTACTTTACCCCATCATCAACTTCTCATGTGGAGCTAGTCAGTGGCAAACTGGTAGATCAACAGAACAGCTTCTGTTCTTTAGGTCACTTTTATTGCTGTGTTTGAAAAATGTAAACATCTGATAATTCGACTGCTCTTTACCCTCACAACAGCTAACATACATTGAGCTAGGTGATGGGGATGAACAGAGAAGGACAAGACACTTCTTATATTTTGTTAAACTATGTTGAAATAGACAGTTAAGCAATAATTATGTGTATGTAAGGTTGTATGTGCAGAACAGACAATGTACAACATACTCTGTCTCAAGCCCGTAGAAGGGTCTTCTTTAGCTAACATTTTATAGGAATAAATTAAACATCACCTGACTTAACTTGACCAACTGAGCAATGTTCAAGCAAACAAATTAATGCCAATTTTCTTAACCTTAACACAGTAATAATAATAATAATAATAATAATAATTTAAAAATGAAATAAAATAATAGAATAATAATTTTATCAATAGGTGTCTTTCAAGGCACTCAAGGACACCTAACAGATTATGTTTCAGTATATCACAGGGCTATTGGAAAATAACTGACCCTGCAGTGGATGATGGAGAAGGAGATAAATAACATCGTCATTGCATCAGATAGCTGCTCAGCACTTACAAGAATGTAGGTCTGGCAGATCATTTAGGACAGATATTATCAATGACATATTCCTAATGTACAGGATGTTGGTGTGGAGGGAAATGAGCAGGTGGGTATTCTGGCCAAAAAAACACTCAGAATGAAGCAAGTACACAAGCAAGACCCATTAAGAGGAAGATAGGATATTCATGTGCACAGAGAATTGGGATTACAATGAAACTTGGAGATATTTATAGCTAAAATGAGGGGAAGTGAATATTATGAACTCTTTGAGAACAGGTCATGCAGGATGCAATTATGAAATACATTATTTAAAGTAGGCCAGCACCCAACTGGAAAATGCAGGCACTGTAGGGAGCCAGAAACAGTCCTGACCGCACTACTTCTTTGTAAAGAATTCAATAATAACAGGAATCAGCTTTTTCAGTCACTAAAGATGGTAAAATACTGACTTTTCATTGTTCCATTACGTTTTTTCTCCAGTCTAGCCGGTGGCAGTAGTGCACCTTTAAGCTGGTTTGCTAACCGCCAACTGCTGCTAAACACAAAGGAAAAAGAAGAAGAAGAAGAGGGAGGGGGGAGGAGGAGGAAGTGGAACCGCGTGTGTTGCTGCGTCAAAACTGCCGGTCCAGACCACAGGCCGACTTCCACACTGCTCGGGGGAGTGTGGAACGAATTACTCCTGTCATCCCGCCCGGCTATCCGGCACAATTTCACCAAACTTTTTTTTTTTTTGCTTTATTGTTCCGTCATTTACACCAGATTCCTCAAGACGTTTGCAGTGGTTTGCTCGTCAAAATCTGGTGTTCCGGTACTTAGTTTTTTTAGGTTATTTTTTCATTTGCATCTCCTGTTTGCGCGCGCGGCGTGAGTTTCACGTGGAGCCCGGGCCTCATCACTGCTGGAAAACATCCCTTCAGCTCTCCGGTCAGAGCCGTTAGCATTAGCTATTAGATAAAATGGCAAAGATGGCAACCTTGATTTTGGAGGACGGGGCGACGTTCAGAGGCCGCCTTTTTGGCGCTAATGTGTCAGTGTCGGGAGAAGTTGGTAAGTGCTTTGAAGTATTTGGTGTTTGAAGTATTATTAATTTTTAGCAAAAAAAAATTTCCGTTGATTTAGCCATCTCAAATAAAATCCACCTGCGCAAGGAGCCAACTTTAGATTAGACTTTAATGTTGTTTTATCTAATTTTGTTTGTTGTGGACGTTTAATTTCGCTTGCCTTTAATGAGCTACGGCGGTCGTGTATCAGAGCTGTAAACCCAAATAACCCACACAACCCCTCACCCCATATGTTCGGGTCACCAAACTCCATGTAAATTTCTGTCAATTAAATGTTTGGTTAGCCAGCATTGTCACTAGGCATGCCACATGGCTTTTGACATCCGCCTCAAGGCAACACACACAGATGAACCATCATATTGTGACTTAACCACCGCCGTTTTTCGCAGGACAGTGTGCAAATAAGAAGGAATAACAAGTGAACATTTTTTTTGAAAGTTTAACTATGTTTCACCAAATGTTAAATGTTTGACGCATTCCGAATTAACGAGAAGCCGATACTGATTTTGTATGACGCTCTAACTTCGCTCTATGTGGCGTGTGCTTGTGCCGGTGAGCAAGGAAGTATTAGTTAGTAGAGTTCTTCACATGTGGATGCCACAATTCAGGTCCAGTTTTATTACAAAATTACCAGTTAACGAGATACTATACAATGCGGTACAACCACACTACAAACTATGACCTAGAAGAAAAAAATACATAAACGTAAAAGTGTAACATAAGCAAACAATAGTAGATTTTATATTCGTGCATGTAAAGTATATGCACACAGTGGTTGATAAATACCTTTGAATAGTTTTAATACCGCTCTAATAGAACAGCTGTTAAATGTGTTTCATACAAAATAATACTCCAAAACCTTTGTTGTTCGGCAAGTGACAGACTTGACTGTGTGTGGATCATGTGATGATGATGATGATGATGAATATGTTGTGTGCTCAGTGTTCCAGACAGGTATGGTGGGCTACCCCGAGGCTCTTACTGACCCGTCCTACCGCTGCCAGCTGCTCACCCTCACTTATCCCTTGGTTGGCAACTATGGGGTCCCTGAGGAGGAGGAGGGCGAGTTTGGACTAAGCAAGGTGAGCAGCTATTTTTGGTTCTATTAAAATTTTAATAATGAAAAACACATTGTCAAGATGATTCACAAACTTGTTTTGGGGGTGTTAGGAGATTTTTTTTTTTTTTACCTTTTTAATCATGGTATTTTTGGGGGGGTGGGGTTTAGATGAGACTCTGGCTGCAGGATTCTTGACAAAATTGATAGAATATACTTACCTAAGCAGTGCCAGATTACACTGTCCTCTAATTATTCATAGTTGAATACTAAAAGAAGCCAAGACAGCGATGAGCAGTAGAGGGAAAACTAAAATAAAGGGGAAAATAAAGGCTCATACCAACACCATACACTGATTTTTCCTGTTGTTGTCTTGGTCAGTGGTTTGAATCGTCCAAGATCCACGCTGCCGCTCTGATTATTGGAGAGCTGTCGGAGAATCCCAGTCACTGGAGTTCAGTCAAGTCGCTGGACCAGTGGCTCAAAGAGCAAGGCATCCCTGGATTACAAGGTCAGGAAACGGAAATCTAAACGGATAATATAGTTAATACAGATATTTTAAGGGGAAATAAACGAATGTGGAATTAAAATCAAGTCTAGCCTTATAATAGAAATGGAGTGTGTATTAAGCTCTTTGTCAGTCTTATTTAATTCAGAAATGGTATAAAAACTTAGCTGTTACAGTGATTTTACCAACATATGAATATAATATTAAAATAAATGAGGTAGTATTTGGTCTACTGCTCCACTGTACATACATACATGCACAGCACTAACTTTTGTTTTTTGTGGGACCATATTTTTCATGTACACCAGGCATTGACACTCGCCGTCTAACCAAAAAGATCCGAGAGAAGGGCACCATGCTGGGGAAGCTTGTGGTGGACGGGACTCCTGAGGACACTGTTCCTTTTGACAATCCTGACCAGAGGAACCTGGTCCAGGAGGTCTCCATGAAGGTAACCCATCCACATTACAATACACTTACTAACCCACAACAGCACAAACAACTCTCTTAGTAGTTGAGAGGACAGTTGAAAGCCTTTTTTTTTTTTTTTTGTTAAAAAACCCTGAATTTGCAAAGAACCCTGCAACTAAACACTTAATTCTGTGCTGTTTCTCTATATTTATATCAAATGATATAAAACACGTGAATGACAGTGTTCCCGGCTTAAGATCAGGCAAAGGAAATAGTGATTTGATCTTGTTTATTATCAATATAAAGCTTAAGTTCAATGCTCAGTATTACATCTCATAATTAAACTAGGAAATGGACCCAGTAAAGAAGTTAAAAGGATTGAGTAGAGTGTTCTTGTCTTAGTATATATAAATAGTAAGTAAAGCTAACTGTCCTTGTTCTGACCCCAGTGGTTGGCTACCTATTTTTTTCTTTTTTTCTTTTTTTTTTTTTTAACATTTTTGTTTGTCAGCATTCTGATAACATAATTTATGTTACATTTCCTTTGACTGTGTTAAGGAACCCAGAGTTTACAACCCCGATGGTAATCTGCGAATCACAGCGGTGGACTGCGGTATCAAATATAATCAGATCCGCTCCCTGGCTGAGAGAGGAGCCCGTGTTACTGTTGTACCCTGGGACCACCCGTTGGACACCGCAGGTCAGTAACGCACTGCTCCAAAGTGAATTATATTTGCGTGCAGCTTGAGGTTTCGTTTCTTGCTCTAACACTTTGGCATGTGGACAGGAGGAGCTGGGGATTAACCTACCAACACTTACAGTTATAGGCTGACCCACTCCTGTCATCTGTGCTACAGCCACCCTATCAGTTGGGTGGAGGAAATCTCTCTGGCTTCAAACGCTGCAATATGAATGTTCAGTTTGGCAGACACTTGAGGGCCAGAGAATTTTGGTATATTTCAAAAAACTTTTTCCTGTCATTTTTAGACTTTGATGGTTTGTTCATCAGTAACGGCCCTGGGGATCCTGAGTTCTGTCAGGCCACCATCACCAATGTGAGGAAGGTGGTCAGCATGGATCGCCCAAAGCCACTTTTTGGTATCTGCCTTGGACACCAGCTGCTCTCTTTGGTCATTGGAGCAAAGACCTACAAGATGAAGTCAGTACCTTGCACATAACTCTTAATAACATAAAAACAATTGCACACACCAAGGATAAAAATTTTTTTTTTCTCAAATCACTTCTTTTTTTCTTTTTTTTTATCATGGTCTGCCGCAACTGTGTACAATGATTAGTTGATAAATCTTAAAACAAGCAAAGCGTCAAATTTGATTTAAATTGGAGATTACTACCAGTGTGCACCCATGTGTCAGGACAGAGACAGAAATGTTCCCCCACTGACCTGACTCTTCAAAATCCTCTAGAAACACAGACATTCACACCCACACTACACAGTTTCTTTGGGAGAGCTGTGATGTGAAATGCAGATTTTTGCTGTTCTCAGCAGTCTGGGCTTCTCCTGTATGAGCGCTGGAGTGTCGCACTGACCAGCCGTGTTATGAATAAGACTAAACAAACAAGCCAGCGAGTAAGGCAGGTTGCTGCGCTCGTTGCTGTAGAACTCCACAGGGGTCAGGGAGTTTCTGTTCCCCTGAGACTTCGCTGATGGCTGCTTTATCAGACGCTGTGTGAAGGTCAGGATGGGCAGGGAATGTTCCCATTAGCCTGCAGGAATCTTGCTGGCACCTGGACAGATCAACAGGGTTGCCAACAAAATTACAGTAGGCTACTGGGAACAGTCCATCCTGACCTTCACGCAGAACAGGGTTGTCTGTCCAGATATGTCTGTCTAGTTTTCAAAATGAGCCTCAGTATACAACCTTAAGTATTGGATTTTCCTCTTGTCTTTCAGGTACGGAAACCGTGGCCACAACCAGCCCTGCATCCACAAGGGAACAGGTCGCTGCTTCATCACCAGTCAAAACCATGGGTTTGCTGTCGACCCTGAAACCCTGCCAGAAGGCTGGGATGTTCTCTTTACCAACGCCAATGATCACACCAGCGAGGGCATCGTACACAACACACAACCCCTGTTCAGGTAGTTGCCTTACAAACACTGCCTGATGTGATAATGCACACCAGAAATGTCAGATTTTAGTGTGATTAAATCCTTGTGATGCCTTTTCCCAGTGTTCAGTTCCACCCGGAGCACATGGCAGGTCCCACAGATCTGGTCAGCTTGTTCGACGTCTTCCTTGACACTGTGAAAGACCACAAGGAGGGCAACGGTACAAAAACAGGTAAAAACAGTGTTAGAGTTTTTAAGTACATTTGTTCAATTCTTTCATTCCACTTCTTATATAAGACACTTGTTTCTCAGGGGAACTTATGTGTTGATAGCATCATTATAAAAATCTTACACTGGGGGGGTTAACTTAACAGTAGATTTGGAAGTTTCAGCTTCTTTTTGATAATGTGTATTTCTTATAGGTGGTTAAGATATGAGGTAATTGCCTTTTGGGCTTCGTTACAAAAGAGAGTTTTATCTATACCTGGCTGTTGAACACGTGTTATTGTGTTGTCAGTGACCAAAGTGCTGTACAAAGGACAACATACTAAATATACTACATACAGAAACATAATAAAACAAATTAACAAAAATGACAATAAGGGGGAAATACAAAATTATGAACATGGCAATGTATTAAAAGCTTAGTGAGCCAAAAAGGCCAGTGAATAAAAATGTCTTTTGTCTAGATTTAATTTAGAGATGGAGGGAGCACATTAAATATGGAATGACAACTGCTTCCATAATTATGAAGCAGTAACTGCAAAAGCTCTGTCACCTACTTAGTTTTAGTCGTGACCATGTGACATACAAGAGAGCTTTCAGATCTAAGAATGAATAAGGTCTGTGATGTAAGGAGGGGCCCCGCCATTAAAAGCTTCAGTCAGTGAAGACAGGCTAAAACTGGGGTGATGGACTCACAGTTTAGTGCCAGTCAACATTATTGCAGTTGCATCCTGAACCAACCAAATGTGATTTTTATTTTTATTTTTTCCCCTCCCAGTGAAGCAGCGTCTGATGGATCACCTCACCTACCCGGGTTCCATGAAACCTGTAGAGGTAGTCCGACCCAGGAAGGTCCTGATCCTGGGCTCTGGAGGACTGTCCATCGGCCAGGCTGGAGAGTTTGACTACTCCGGCTCCCAGGTCTGTAAAAAGAAGACCGCTTTCATTAGAGTTGTGCAGCTGAGTTATAGAGGTCAAATCCATTAAAGGGGCAAAGGTCACTTTGGGCTGTAGGAAAGTGAGGACTGTGAGGTGGACAGTTAAGTTGATAATGAGAATATTTGATCACAAAATGTTAACGTTTCTGTCCTAAATGTAATCAACATTTTGAAGAAGCCCACTCAGCCAGTATTAAATTATTTTTGTTTTCCAGGCTATTAAGGCTCTGAAGGAAGAGAACATCCAGACTGTGCTGATCAACCCCAACATCGCCACTGTCCAGACGTCAAAAGGCCTCGCTGACAAAGTCTACTTCCTGCCCATCACTCCGGAATATGTCACTCAGGTACAAATTCTCTCTGCTGTAACACTGTAATTGATACAGTGTCTTCAATGATGTGGAAACACCAGACTTTGAAAATGCCTGGACAGGATCCTGGAAGGTTTTTGGTTTGGTCTGTCAGTTTGTCAAACTCACATGTATCAGAAGCAGTCAAAGGATACATGCATAACATTTCAAGGTGTGACCATGTTCAAACAATATCTCCATGGATACTGCATGTCTTACTCCCTTTTATCACCACAGGTAATAAAAAATGAGCGTCCGGACGGCGTTCTGTTGACTTTCGGTGGTCAGACCGCCTTGAACTGTGGTGTGGAGATGACCAAGCTTGGTGTCCTGGAGAAGTATAAAGTAAAGGTTCTGGGAACACCGGTAGCCTCCATCGAGATGACTGAGGACAGGAAGATCTTTGTGGAGAAAATGGAAGAGATCAATGAACACGTCGCTCCAAGTGAAGCAGCGCTGTCTGTGGAGCAGGTGAGGAGACGTATATCAAACAAGCAACCAAAACATGGCCTCTGTTTAGTTTTTAACTAATTTCAATGTCCACATTGACCTCTTTTTTTATTTATTTGTTTTTAACCTTTTTCTAGGCATTGGCAGCTGCAGAGCGTCTAGGCTACCCGGTCCTGGTTCGTTCAGCGTTTGCTCTCGGCGGTCTGGGATCCGGCTTCGCCAACAACAAAGATGAGCTAACCTCTCTGGTGACATCAGCCTTTGCGCACACCTCCCAGGTGCTGGTGGACAAATCCTTGAAAGGCTGGAAAGAGATCGAGTACGAGGTGGTCCGCGACGCCTACGATAACTGTATCACTGTGAGTAAAGAAGACACAAGAATCATTTCTCCAAATTTAGGTTTTGGATGTTGTCATTTCTTGTATTTGGATATTTTACCGCTGCATTGTTATATAATGCTGCATCTGGGATGATAATAATCCTAGTTTTTGGATATATCAAAGTAAGCATACCGTGAACAGGACCTGATAATTAAGGTAATAAAATAATACAGTGAATTTAAACATTAATGTAATATTTCTTAACTGGTATTTGCTGCTCTATTGTCACCACTGAGTCAAAAATAATTACATTACACTCTATAGCCGCGTTTCGACTAAGGAACTAAAAGGTTCCTGTGGCCCGTTGTTGTCTGCGTTTCCACTGTGGCATAAAGTCCCAGGAAGATTATGCAAAATTATTACTTGACATTACGTTATTCACAGCACTTTGAGGACATAACATGAACGAAAATCCAGGACAAATTTTATTTTCAAATACAGGACGATCCCGCATTATACGTGATGGTGGCAACCCTCGCCACTCTGGTTGTTTGAAGTCCTGTTTCAATTTCTTTACCTTCTCCTGGACCTGTTTCACGGTGTGGAAAATGTGTTTGCTCACTCGCTGCGGACTTTTAAACATTGCGGGTGAAATAAAATGCAGCAAGTACTCGACCAGTCAGAAATTCAGTACTGCAGACCACACCCCCCAAAGTTCCTGAATTAAATTTACACCCTGGTTCCTGCGGTGGAAACGCGGCTTATGTAGCAAAGGTATCATGTAATACTTGAGAGTATACACGTGTCTTCATTCATTCATTCATTCTTGTTCAGGTGTGTAATATGGAGAATATTGACCCTCTGGGCATCCATACTGGGGAGTCGATTGTAGTGGCGCCCAGTCAGACGCTCAACGATCACGAGTACAACATGCTGAGGAACACAGCCATCAAAGTCATCAGGCACCTCGGCATCGTGGGAGAGTGTAACATCCAGTACGCTCTCAATCCCGAATCGGAGCAGGTAAACGTGAAGATAAACGCACATAAAATGATGGTCTTTTTTGTTCTTACTTAGCAATACATAAAGGTTAGTTCACATAAGGATCAGAAGCAAACACACATGTGAATAGTTTGTTACAACCTGTGCATGTGATGTTTTTTGTTTTTGCAGTACTACATCATCGAGGTTAACGCCCGGCTGTCGCGGAGTTCGGCTCTGGCCAGTAAGGCGACAGGTTATCCTCTGGCCTATGTAGCGGCTAAACTTGGCCTTGGGATCCCACTGCCCCAGCTGAAGTATGTCATGTAGATCATCAAACATCAATACTTGAGCTCAGATTGGTGTCTTTGTCAAGTACTGAATGTGTTCACTTTTCTTAGCTTTACTTGTACAAAATTGTACAAGATCATTTTTAACAGTAACGATTGGTTTGCGTTATTTTGTTTAATAATAAAAAGACTAATGAAGCTAAGGTGTTGAGATGATATCAGTGTTTAGAAAATTGTGAGCAGGGCATAAATTTTGTCACATTTTATTCTTTTCTCTCTGTCTTTTTTTCCTTTCTTTTTTTTTTTTCACATCCCATAAAACTTACAAAAAAATCGGAATGTATTTTCTGTAGGAACTCTGTGACCAACTCGACAACAGCAAACTTTGAGCCCAGTCTGGACTACTGTGTGGTGAAGGTGCCTCGCTGGGATCTCAGCAAGTTCCTCAGGGTTTCCACCAAGATCGGCAGCTCCATGAAGAGTGTCGGTAAGAGGCAGAGACAAAACAGAATTTTATCATCATTTTGTGAACTGCACGCTTTGGTGCTGGAATGTGAAACAAGTTTTTGATGAGATCTTAACCTCTTATTTATAAAACTGCAACAAAAACGTGAGTGAGTCAAAAGCAAGTTCACAATGAGTTTTACAGTCGACAAAGCATGGATCACAGAAACAGCAGAGTGCATCAGACAGCTGTATTATATAGGATATAACTGATATTATGTCCAAAGTTTGAATAATTTCCTCAACAGGTGAGGTGATGGCTATTGGCCGCAGCTTTGAGGAGGCCTTCCAGAAAGCTCTGAGGATGGTGGATGAGAACTGTGTTGGGTTTGACCACACTATCAAGCCTGTCTCTGAAAAGGTAAAATGGACTGGATTATCACGAGTCCCTGTTAAATGTTTCCATAGAGTTACCGTAGTGACTTGTTTGGTATCCATTATTTATTTACATAATATCAAATTGCCCTATCAGTCACCAGCAGTGTGTCAGGCCAGCACGTTGAGGTGGGAGCTGTCTATGAGGAGGACCTGTTTTAATAAACACTACTTAAAATGCACTTTGGAGAAAATCTGAGAGAAAGTATTTTCTGTCCAAACCTGCAAACTAAAACATAAAGTGAAAGTCTCACATTGTGACAAGAAAATGTCAATGCTGTTGAAGACAGTTAAAACTTAAAAAGATTACATTGCAAAAGGGGAAAATTTCCATGTCAAATAAATCACAAAATGACATGTCACTGCTGTCCACTGGTGAGGTCCTGTAGTATAACTATTAAGGTGTTTTTAACTGGGCCAGCAGATGGTGCTACTGAGCCCCTGTACTGTCAGGCAGATAATACCTGGTAATTGCACAGTTTATGATCTGCAAACCGCAAACTATGTAATAATAATAACTCTGATACAGCTCTTTTCAAAACAATGTTACAAAGAACTTTACATGGTCAAACCAGGATTAAAAGGTTTTTATTTGTGTTTAGTTGTGTGTTAAAATGTAAAATTGAATTGTTACTATGCGTAGCTGTTGTAGAAAATATATTTACAGCTTCTAGATCACTCAGCAATGTGCTCATATCAGACAGATAGATAGATAAATAGACAGACAGACAGACAGACAGACAGACAGACAGACAGACAGAGATATACACTTTATTTGTCCCCTAAGGGAAATTTGTGTATGAATAAAATAAATAATTAAATAGATAAATAAATGGGGTAAATAAAATATCCCAGAACTAATCAAAGTGTTAAATCGTGCCTTGCTCTCCCTTTCTGATCTCCAGGAGCTGCAGACTCCCACAGACAAGCGCATCTTTGTGTTGGCAGCAGCGTTTAAAGCCGGCTACACAGTGGACCAGCTGTACGACCTCACAAAGATCGACCGCTGGTTCTTGCACAAGATGAAGAACATTGCTGACCACGAGCAGCTGCTGGAAACTTACAACCAGGTGAAATTGAGTGGATGTATATAACCTGGAAAAAAATTAGTAATTTTCTTCTTGGTGAAGTTTTCAACTTTTTCTTTCTACCAGGACGAGAGCACCATGCCTCCAGCGGTGATGAGAAAGGCCAAGCAGCTGGGCTTCTCAGACAAGCAGATAGCTCTGGCTGTGCAGAGGTGGGTTGAGAAGTCAATACAGACCTTTGTATCAATATAGCTGTATTTTGTGTGATTTTTTTTTTTTTTTGTTTCAAGAACCTGGGACTGGATAAGGACTTTTGTTTCCCATCAATCAACAACTCTGTGTTTTTTCCCCCCACAGCACCGAGCTGGCAGTGAGAAAGCTGCGTCGCGATTGGTCCATCCTGCCTGTGGTGAAGCAGATCGATACAGTGGCGGCTGAATGGCCCGCCCACACCAACTACCTCTACCTGACCTACCACGGTACGGAGAACGACGTGAGCTTTATCGACCAGCACGTCATGGTGATCGGCTCTGGTGTGTATCGCATAGGCAGCAGTGTGGAGTTTGATTGGTGTGCGGTGGGGTGTATCACAGAGCTGAGGAAGGTAAGTCCATCATAAGACTCATGGTTTCCCCTAATTGACATTCCATCTGCTAACGTGTCTTCCTGTTAAACTCTTATCTCAATTTTTTTGGTTTAAATTTTGTTTCACCATCACATTAAAAATACATCTGTATTATTAAAAATCTACACTAATTTTGTCACTGAAATTAAAAAAAAAAGATATAACTGGAGGATAAAGGGAGATAAGAGGGGCCTTTCTTGTCTTTTAGCTCACAATACTGAAATGAAGTTTGGCCTATGAGACACCTGCAGTTACTGCTCTGTGGTTTGGGCCTTAATTATTATAATTAGTAAATCCTTTTGTGGCCCACCATGGTGATTCCATCCTTATAGGTTAGGTTAATTTGATTTGATGAGTGCAGTTTATACGTTTTTATTTGCCTACCTCTTGTCATTAAAATAAGATTATTCTTTAACGTTCCTTTAGTTGGCAGCCAATAACCCAAATGCTACAAAATAAATATTTATTCATGTCATCCTCTTTATTGCAGATGGGTTATAAGACCATCATGGTGAACTACAACCCTGAGACTGTCAGCACAGACTACGACATGTGTGACCGCCTCTACTTTGATGAAATCTCCTTTGAGGTAAGGGCTCTTCTGTGTCTTCTTTTAAACATCTGCATCAAGCTTCAGGTTTTAATATTTAAGAAAGGGGATGTGAGATTGAATCATAGGAACAACTTGACCTGATTGAAGTTATTTAGGTTCCAATTTATGGTGGAGACAAAAAACAAGAAACTTCAGCCTCAAAAATATACAATAAAGCTGAATTAACACCTCTCTTACACAGTTAGAACAAAAAGAATAGTTTTATTATATTATCTTACCCCTGTGTAGATTGTGGATTAATATGTGTCTTGTACATACGTCAGGTGGTGATGGACATCTATGAGAGGGAAAACCCAGAGGGAGTGATCTTGTCTATGGGAGGCCAGCTGCCCAACAACATCGCCATGTCGCTGCACCGCCAGCAGTGTCGTGTCCTGGGAACTTCACCCGAGTGCATTGATGCCGCCGAGAACAGGTTCAAGTTTTCCCGAATGCTGGACACCATCAACATCAGCCAGCCACAGTGGAAGGAGCTCTCTGACACTGAGGTACACCGGACTGGGTTCACACCAAGTTATTTCAAAGACATCACTTTGATCCAATAGAGGTTCAGTTTGTGCTTTGAACAAAATGTTTTCTCATTTCCCTCCCATTTCTTCTTTCTCCAGTCTGCTGTGAAGTTCTGTGAGATGGTGGGTTATCCCTGCCTTGTTCGTCCTTCCTATGTTCTCAGTGGAGCAGCCATGAACGTGGCCTACAGCGACAGTGACCTTGTGAAATACCTGAGTAGCGCTGTGGCTGTGTCCAAGGAATATCCCGTCGTCATCTCCAAATTCATACAGGAGGCCAAGGTTTGAAAACACTGACTTGTGGTAGTTGAAGATGAGCTTTTAAGATCAGATCAGAATCACATTGTCATTTTTTTGTGGTTAAAAGCTTTAACAATGGAAAGAGTTGAATGCATCTGTTCCTTTTCTCCCATTTTCCAGGAGATAGACGTGGACGCCGTAGCGTGTGATGGGGATGTGGTGGCCATTGCTGTGTCTGAACACGTTGAGAACGCTGGTGTTCACTCTGGCGACGCCACACTGGTGACGCCTCCTCAGGATCTCAATCAGAAAACCATCGAAAGTATCAAGGCCATCGTCCACTCCATCGGCCAGGAGTTGCAGGTCACCGGACCGTTCAACCTGCAGCTGATTGCCAAGGTGAGACCTTCATACACGTTAGTTTGAATGGTTGAAATATCGTAATATTATCAAATCAGTGCTGGTGAATATTGGTGCTATTTTCTGTAATAGGATGACCAGCTGAAGGTGATTGAGTGCAACGTCCGAGTATCCCGCTCATTCCCCTTCGTATCCAAGACCCTGGGCGTGGACCTTGTTGCCCTGGCAACGCAGGCCATTATGAAGGAGGACGTGGAGCCTGTGAGCCTAATGAGAGGAAAGGGGATTGTGGGAGTGAAGGTAACTAAACTTACTTACACCATGACTGTTTAGGACTATTATATCAATATCTCAGTCCTTAGTGCTTCAGTCTGAGGAAGTGTTCATTGCTTATCAACAACTCCACCCTAATATCACATAATCCTGCTATAACCATATGTCACATGTGCATCAGGTTCCTCAGTTTTCATTCTCTCGGCTGGCCGGAGCTGATGTGGTGCTCGGGGTGGAGATGACCAGCACTGGAGAGGTCGCCTGTTTTGGGGAGAACAGATATGAGGCTTACCTCAAAGCCATGCTCTCTACAGGCTTCAAGATCCCCAAGAAGAACATCCTGCTCTCCATTGGCAGCTATAAGGTATTATTTACAGTTTTTACCAGAAGGCAAACTGCTAAGAAAGAAATTGAACTATTATCTGTGAAATTAAAGATTTGACATAAAAAAAACAAGGAGACTTTATTTAGTTAGTTTGGAGCTGATAACTGTCAGTTTATTGCTGCAGCCTTATTGTGTTTTAATTCATTTTTTTTCCCCAGCTAAAATAACTGTATTAATTAGCCAGATTGTTTATTTACTCCGATGTGTGTGTTTGCAGAACAAGAGTGAACTGCTGCCCACTGTGCAGGCTCTGGAGTCAATGGGTTATGACCTATACGCCAGTCTGGGTACTGCAGATTTCTACACAGAGCATGGAGTCAAGGTAACAGAAGATATTCCTCTCAGTTAACTTAAGGGGAAACATTGATGATTCATGAAATCAAAGTGTTGGCGCCTAGAGATTGACTCGCTGTGGAGTGAAACCAAGGATCTCTGGTGTAACAAATGTTGGCTTTATTAAAGTTATAGACAACTTCATTTAGATATTTAGTCCTCAGTATCTTGTGTGTGTTTTGTGGCCTTACAATGACAGTATTTTTTGGAAACGAAAGCCATCAAATTCCCAGTTTATGAAATGGCACAGTAACCCAAGGGATGAGTTATTATATGCTGACCAGTCATAAAACAAAACAAAAACATGAAGACAAATTATGGCCAAGCATCGAAACCGTTCCTTTCCTCTTCTCCTCTGACTTCTTTGATCTAACTCATCCTCTCCAGGTGAAAGCAGTGGATTGGCCATTCGAAGAGGACGACAGCGAATGTCCCAAGGAGAAACAACGCAGCATCATGAACTACCTGGAGGAGAACCACTTCGACCTGGTCATCAACCTCTCCATGAGGAACAGCGGAGGTCGTCGGCTCTCGTCCTTCGTCACCAAAGGCTACAGGACGAGACGCATGGCCATCGACTACTCTGTCCCGCTCATCATCGACATCAAGTGCACTAAGCTCTTTGTTCAGGTAAATTGTCTCTGTTTTGTTATTGTAATCCTCTTAAAATGGATTGGCAACTTAGATAAAACAAATACTTGCCTACAGTTGGAGGTCAACATGAGCAAAATGCTCTGGTGTGTTGCAGGCTCTGCATCAGATCGGTAGGACTCCACCAGTGAAAACTCACATTGACAGCATGGCCTCCCAGACACTGGTCCGTCTCCCTGGTGAGTCACTGTGACCCGCAGAAGAAGGTCCTTGATGATCAATGTGTTGCTCTATTCT
This sequence comes from Seriola lalandi dorsalis, assembly GCF_002814215.2. Lineage (NCBI taxonomy): Eukaryota > Metazoa > Chordata > Actinopteri > Carangiformes > Carangidae > Seriola > Seriola lalandi. The sequence goes on along the minus strand of NW_019525453.1, from coordinate 7,727,772 downwards.
GAGTGGTGAAACAAGCTCAGATAATTTGTTTGTAGCTGCAAAATGTACAGACTTTTTTTTCTTTCATAACGTCAGGTCGTTTGTCACTGACCCCAACCACAGGTGCAGCACATTAATTCTTCTTGGTGGCTTTGAAGAGCAACAGTCAATTCATTACACCATCACTGCCAGTCTAGACTTTTGTGAAAAATAGTAACACTTAACTTTTTCTTTTTTTTCTAGCTTATATCCTGAATATGATCAAAACCAGAATAAGAGTGTCAAAGAGAATGGTTTTTATTTAAAAACTGTAAAATATGTTGTTTGTGATTTTATTTCCAGGCCTGATCGATGTCCATGTTCACCTGCGGGAGCCTGGTGCTATACATAAGGAGGACTTCTCCTCCGGTACAGCGGCTGCTCTGGCAGGAGGGGTGACGATGGTGTGTGCGATGCCCAACACTTCCCCTGCCATCACTGATCCCAGTACAATGGCTCTGGTGCAGAAGGTAAGTCCAGATTTTCTTTGTTTATTTCTCTTAATTAAAACCTGACTCATTTGCCTGATTCAGCTGGTGAGTGGAGTTGATGCTCTGGTTGTAGCAGATAAATTGAATACATATATCTCAATGTGACATCAAAGTAATGTTAATATAATGCCTGGATTTTCTTCGTTTTGAATCTGTATTTCACATGTATATGATAAAAGTTGAAGTGAAATGAAATAAACGTTTTTATGTTGTTTGTGTTGTATCATCAGCTGGCCAAAGCGGGCTGCAGGTGTGACTACGCCCTGTATGTGGGTGCTGCTTCAGACAACGCTGCTGTCCTGCCGTCCATCGCCAGCCAGGCTGCCGGCCTAAAGATGTACCTGAACGACACGTACTCCACCCTCAAGATGGACAATGTCTCTCTCTGGATGGAGGTAAGCTGAGTCACTACTCTTAAAAAAAAAAAAAAAAACAAGTTTATTTGAGTTAAAAAATCACACTGGGCCAAACATTACTGGCTTGAAGGCAATCTTGGAATTTGCACCCAGCAATCTAGTGGTCATTACAGTAATTGCATCTTCACCTGCTTCTACATTAAGACCAACTGGAAGCTTGTCTTATTTTCCCACCCTGTGGACTAACCTTTCTGGTTCTGTTTAAAGCACTTTGAGAAGTGGCCCAAGCAGATGCCCATCGTGGCTCACGCTGAGAAACAGACGGTCGCTGCAATCCTGATGGTGGCTCAGCTCTACCAGCGACCAGTCCACATCTGCCATGTGGCCAAGAAGGAGGAGGTAGAGGACTGTTTTTTTCTATTTTATTTTAGAAGTTTTTATCATTATTTTATAAACCAAATTGTGCAGAACTTCACAGCTAAAAAGAAAACTGTTGTGTCTTAGATTTGTAATTGATTGATTGATTGAAGTTTGTCTGAAAATTCTTGTGCATGCACAGCACCTGAATATTAAACGGTCAGAGACAAAAACGCATCATCTTCATAATGCTCGTTACCACTTTCAGATCCTCATCATCCGCGCTGCCAAGCAGAAGGGCATCCAGGTCACGTGCGAGGTGGCGCCTCATCACCTCTTCCTGTGTGAGGACAATTTGTCTGACATCGGCAATGGAAGGGCACAGGTACGACCCATGCTGGGAACCCGTGAGGACATGGAGGCACTCTGGGAAAACATGGACATCATTGACTGCTTTGCCACGGACCACGGTGAGTGGTAGCACATTGTTTTTCAGTCACTAACCACAGAAACCAGTCTACCGATTGATCATATCATTTTGTCTTTGTGTTGTCTCTCGTCTCGTCTCGTCGTCTCCCGCTTATCCGTATCTTTGTGTTGTATCTTTGTATATTTAGACCTTAAGAAGAGAGTACATGTGATAACATTATGTTTATGTGTTGTTAGCCCCTCACAGTGTTGAGGAGAAGAACGCTGAGAACCCTCCTCCTGGTTACCCCGGCCTGGAAACCATGCTGCCGCTGCTGCTGACCGCTGTCAGTGATGGACGTCTAACTCTGGATGACATTATCAGACGTCTCTATGACAACCCACGCAAGATCTTCAACCTGCCTGTCCAGGAAAACACTTATGTGGAGGTACACTCAAACACATGATATTATAGGACAGGATTTCTACATGGCCATCACCTTGTCTTGGTTTTGTGTGCTTTATTGATTGTTTCTTTGCGGACAGGTGGACCTGGAGCAGGAGTGGCTTATTCCTCAGGCCATGCAGTTCACAAAGTCTAAATGGACACCTTTCCAAGGTCTGAAGGTGAAGGGTAAAGTCCGGCGTGTGGTTCTACGAGGAGAGGTAGCCTACATCGATGGACAGGTCAGCAGTCACGCACACACACTTTCATTTGTTGTAGTTCACAAGCTCGAAGGGGCTGCATTTACCTATAGTCAAAATATCAGGGTTCATGTAATCTTATTACTCAGGAATTCCTCTTAATTTCTCTTTCATTCACCTTAACTGTCATCTAAACTGTTAGTTAGTTATAGAAAGACTACCAGTTAACTGCTGCAAGTTACAGTTAACAGCCATAAAGTTTTTTGCAGTTGAGACAAATATCCACAATCAAGACCTAAAGCAGTTTCTCCTCTGAAACATCAAACTAATTCATTATGTGCTCTGTGATGTTTGTCCTGTTTACTGTCCATGTTGATTGTAGCCAGTGTTACAATGGAATGATTACACAGGAGGGAAGAAAAAGGAATATTTAACATAATACGTCTCTCACTCTCTCTCTTAGGTGTTGGTTCCTCCAGGTTATGGTGAAGATGTGAAGACATGGCCGACTGCTTCAGTTCATCCTGAGCCTATTAAAGAAACCCCTGTGGTATTAAAAGTGTTATGTCTGTTGCAATATTATTTTACTCAGAGACTATACTTAAACCACTGTATGACTGTATTGTGTCAGTACTGTTTTATGGGTGGATGTTATATCCATTTATTCTAAGGTTGTGTTTTTACTGCACCTCCTATTGTTCAGACTCCAGAGCATCCTCGTCCCACTCCTCCTCGTGAGGGCCCCGTCCGAACCCGAGCACCAAGCCCTCGCCGCGGCCCAGGAGAGGGACGCTACCTGCTGCCACCCCGCACCCACCGGTCCTCTGATCCTGGACTGCCACCAGGTACGACAGCCACAACTAGATCATGTCAGCTTTACAATAGGTTTCCTGTGTTTAACTAATAGACGTAATCTGTACACTGTGTCATTTTGCCTCCCGCAGAGATGGTCATGCTCCCACCACTTGGAGCTGGAGACAGTTACAGCCACCCTCCTCCTCTGTCCAGGCTGATGTCTCCTCAGTCAGGGCCAGGGCCCATACCTGCATCCCACTTCCAGACATCTCCGTTCCTACACCCGCTGATTGGCCAGCACATCCTGTCCGTCAGGCAGTTCAGCAAAAATCAGGTACACACAGAGCAGATGACACACAAATCACCAAGTTGTACTCATTTACAAAATAAAAGAACATTGTCTGGTATGTAAGATGTTTTTCAGTTTGTGTGTTTTCTCTTTGTTCAGATCTCGCACCTTTTCAATGTCGCCCACTCTCTGCGTTTGATGGTTCAGAAGGAGCGAAGCTTGGAAATCCTGAAGGTAGGTCATCGTCAAAAAACTGCTCATCTTATGTTTGTTGATAATTACAAATCCACAGAACTGCAAATCAACCCCTGCATATCTAAATATCCAACCATCAAAGCAACAACATCTTTTTTTATTGAAGTAAGTTTATGTCACTTTATTCCTGTGTGTACATGCTACTGTACACACAGCCCAGTAAGCAGCTCTTTTTTTCTTATTGTTCAGGGTAAGGTGATGGCGTCGATGTTCTACGAGGTAAGCACTCGCACCAGCAGCTCCTTTGCCGCGGCCATGCAGCGTCTGGGCGGCTCGGTCATCCACTTCAGTGAATCCACCTCATCCACGCAAAAAGGAGAATCGCTGGCCGACTCTGTTCAGACCATGAGCTGCTACACAGACGTTCTGGTACTGCGACACCCAACACCTGGAGCTGTTGAGGTGGGTTTTGGGTTGGATGTGGACAGAGATTTTTTTTTTTTTTTTTTTTTTAAATGATATGTAGTCACCATTTGCTACTCAAGTGTCGACACTTGACTAAATAAAATTAGTTTTTTTCCAAGACAATAAAACTTACTAATACTCTGCTCCGTGGCATTCAGAGTGCATCCCGTCATTGCCGTAAGCCTGTGATCAATGCTGGAGACGGTGTGGGTGAGCATCCAACCCAGGCCCTGCTGGACGTCTTCACTATCAGAGAGGAGCTGGGGACGGTCAATGGCATGACGGTGAGACAAACAAACTGTCCTGTAGATTTAAATCCTGATCCTTGAATTCTTAGAAATCCTAACCTAGAGCAAATCTATGTGAAGGAAAACCGTTATAACTCATTAATTCTTGTGTTTTGTCAGATAACTATGGTTGGAGATCTGAAACATGGCCGCACAGTTCATTCCCTCGCCAAACTGCTGACACAGTACCGCATCACCTTGCGCTATGTGGCTCCCAAAAACCTCCACATGCCAACAGAGATCATCAACTATGTGGCCTCAAAGGGCATCAAACAGGTGGGGACAAAAAAGTGGCGCAACAGCAAAGCAAATGTTTAGGACAATATAATCAGATACATTTCTATTTCACTAAAGGTTTAAACATCTTCACATCTCTTAATAATGTTCCTGAAAGGTGTTATGAGTTTATAACTGAGAATTAAAGTGTTGTGTATTTTTACCTGCTTGCAGGAGGAGTTTGAGAGTATTGAAGAAGCTCTGCCTGAGACCGACGTCCTCTACATGACCAGGATCCAGAAGGAGAGGTTTGCATCTGAGCAGGAGTACAAGGCCGTAAGTAAACAAATTTTCATTTCCTCAACTGCTTTTACTTTCCCTTCAGAGCAGGGTAAGAAAATGATCCTGAAACTTCTTTAAAAACACACAAATTCAGGTCATTGGTTAAAAAGCAGTGTGTTTTTCTCTCAGTGTTTTGGTCAGTTCATCCTCACTCCTCACATCATGACTGTGGCCAAAAAGAAGATGGTGGTGATGCATCCACTACCCAGAGTCAATGAAATCAGGTAACGCTCACTTGGCACCATCACACATTATCACAGAATTGGGTACAACTCTCATGAAGGGACCTCCATGTTTGTTTTCACTCATTCAGAACAATATTCGACTCTTCACTGTCTCAGAATTTTCCAAATCAAATCTTATTTGTCAGAGCAATACAGCAGTTTGAGGATTCTGGTGGTTTCCAAAGCGTACCATACATTTTTAGATAAGATTTTTAAACAAAATTTCACTGACGGCTAATCTGCCAATTATCTTAAATAAATAAATAGTTCATAAAATGTCAGAAAATAGTAAACAATACCCTTTTATGATAGTTAACAGTATTAAAAAAAATAAAAGATTAATTGTTTTGTCAATCAGTTACATTAGGAAGGTGTTTGGGAGCTACAAAATATAATTTTATATCAATACAGTAATACTTGATTTGATCGGATTTGTTCTTGAAAACAAATTTCACATGTCCATTTGAAAAATACTTAGACTGGTGTAGTAGAACATACTATTAGATAGTACACATTATTTTAGTCTTAATTCCAACATGATGTGCTGAAACACTCTATTTCACTTTCTGCTGTGTTTTTCTTGTAGTGCGGAGGTGGACACAGACCCGAGAGCTGCGTATTTCCGTCAGGCGGAGAACGGCATGTACATCCGAATGGCCCTGCTGGCCACCGTACTGGGCAGATAAATCCATGTGCTGCCTGTGTGTAACGCAAATGGTTAAACTGTTGAGTAGTAATGACAAGTATTAGGTACAGTGCCTTCATGTTCTCTGCTGAAATAACACAATCCACAGCTCGGCCCTCAAAGGAGTGTTAGCTGATTTTAATAAACATGAAGACGTGAAACTGAGTCTGCTGTATCATGGTGTAACCTGACGCTGCTCTTCTTCAGTTACACAGACCACTGATATTTTTTTCTTTTTCTTTTTTTATCCATATGTCAGCTTTAAAATAGCTTCTTCTTGACCAACTATTCTTAGGACCAGCAAGATTTTTGTTTTTTGCTCACAATGGTTAACAGACCGTGAGTATTTGTGCATCAGAGAGCCAGTTACAGGAGCAGGGGGAAGGCTGCGTGGAGGAGAAATGGAGGTGGGCATTGAAACCTTAATATTGTTGGTATTATGTTTTATTGATGAAGTAAATGTTAACTATGGGTAACTTTAAAGGGACCAGTTAGGAAGGTAAAGGAGAGAAAGGACAAGCAGCAAAGCTTGGTTATAGCAGTTCGATATTCCACGGGTAAAATTTCCTCAAGCAAGGAGAGATTAAAAATATGTACTCTAAGAATAATTGAATGTTCTTTTCTCATTTCAAGGAAAATAAGGGCTTTAATAAACAGCTTTTGAAAATGTGCACTTTTAAAATTGCTTAATTTAAAAAAAAAAAAAAAAAATAGCTTGAGTTTACCTTTTCCTTCTTTTTATTGTTAACTTTTGAATTGATCAGCTTTAACTTTTCTTTCTTTCCATCTAAAATAAGTAAGAGACTTAATTGACCCAGTGCCTTGGGCATCAGTGTCTGCAGTATAACATCACAACCAAAAACAAATACTGTCATCCATTATATAATCCCACTCCTCTGCTTTCCTTTCACTTTTTCCTCTGACTACTGTCTCTTCCCTGTGTGTCTGTCTGTGTGTGTGTGTATGTTTATCGCGCACTAACTCGGGGCGCAATGATTGGCTGAATGGCATCACATGATATGATGTACAACGCATGCGATTGGTCTGTGAGTTTCCTGTGTCGCTGAACCAAAGCCGTAAAGTCTAGAAAAGATGCACCGGTTAAAACCCACACGTTCAAAATCTTAATAACCCTCTATAATTTATTCCTTTTTTGTACATTTTTCTTTAATGTGTAACATTTACTGAATTTGGATACGAACAAATGTTCTCGAAGCTATTTTTAATGGTTTGAGGATAATTGTTGTAACTGTCAGTGTTGTTATACTGTAACAGTTGAGGAGCAAACCTTTTTTTTTTTTTTTTTTTTTCCAAAATGGGAATTGATGTCAGCAACGTTTTGGTGAATGAATGTATTATGTCGATAAATGAAGAATAAAATAAAAATTTTCCCATTTGCTGTGGTTTAATGTCAGGTCCTTTGATGTCTGCAGTGAAATGCTGCACATGTTTTATCAGTCAGTGGTGGCCAGTGTACTTTTCTGCATGCAGCAGCATGTCAGACAGGAACACAGACACTGGACACTCTGGTACAAAAAAAAGGCTGGGTCTGTGCTTGGCAGGACCCTGGACTCACTCAGGACTGTTGTGGAGAGAAGCATGCAATGTAAGATGGAGGCCATCTTGGACAATACCAACAATCATCTCCACAACATTCTGGCAGGACAGAGAAGCAGCTACAGCTGCAGCAAACGTGTCATCTCACTGAGCTGCAGAACAGAGAGGTTCACGAGATCCTTTGTTCCCACTGCAATCAGGCTATACAACACCTCAGCCGAAGGATGTAGACTAATCTAATTATTTATTTATTATCAACTTTATTATTATTATTATTATTATCAACAATGAGCTAATGGACACATGAATTTCCCCTAGTGAATAAATAAAGTATCTATCTATCTAGTATCCATCATGTGAAACAGTATGCCACCTAAAGCTGTCAAAAATTCATAAACCAGAACAGCTCCTGGCAAAACAAATACATGGACTTAAATGTTTTCTTTGATTTAAGTGGGAATCCCCTTTTACATCATGTGACACCCTAAACACAAGATTGGAAGTCCAGCTTGTTTAGATGTAATGAATCATTTGAGTGTTATAACATTACTTTTCTTATGCAGTATTAAGAAAGTCACAAAAAGGTTTTTTTTTGTACTTTTGCTTTTTTTTTAACACTTCACTTCCACCTAGATCAGAGGTGTTGTCTACAGCAAATTAAATGTTTCTGTTTTTAATTCAATGGCTCATTAGCCCACTGTCATTATGGAAATCCATCATATTGGAAAAATACTGGGCTCAAGATAAAAAAAAAGGGTTTTTGTCATTCCAGATATTAGAGCATTAGAATAAGAATAGATATAAATATAGAAACTGTACAACAGTATTTAATTCAATTTATCAAGGTTAAAAATTTACTGTACATGCTGTACCAATGACCAGTGTTGAACTTGAACTAAAAGTGCAGAAATTGATTTAGTGTCCATAAACAGTGAAGGATAATGAGATTCATGTATGATGGATTGTCATAAGATAAGCTACCAAACAGTATGTAAATCAGAAATTGAATATAATTCAGTGATAATAATAATAATGATAATAATAATAATAAATCATTTACAGGGTTATTTTTCTGCAAGTACATTCACCTGCCAATACTTTTGTGTTGAAGTAGGTTTTTGAATACAGGACCTTTACTTGAAACTGAGCATTTTTATGCTGCTGCTTTGGTACTTTTACTCAAGTATCCGAATACTTCTTCCAAAACTGTCCACTGGCCTTGTATAACTGTCATGCCCTGTAATACAAATCTTGTCATACTGAGCAATACCGTATTAACAACGTGTTTTAAATGGTAAGGAACAAATACAATCATCAAAGCATGTAATGATAAAAAAAACAGTGGTGGTGTTACTATAAATGCTGCATTCAAGAACTATGTGAAAATTCTAAAATTACAACTAATTCGCAGGGATGCGTGAATGACTCAGCAAAATCATAAATACTGGGGGAAAAGTGTGATGAGATAATGATTTTAATATATAAATATGTCATAAATCTGAGCTCCTGTCTGATTTTCCAGCTACTGAGACGTTTAAGGACCAGATTGAATTCACATCACGGCCCTTAATACACTGTATTTACATGTTATTGTCTAACATCGTATGAAAATAATGCGTTATTCTGTTTTAATTCGTGGACCCTATGGATATTTGCAAATACACAGGCTGATTCCTCATAAAAGTGCTGATATCTACAGCTGTTGGTGAACTGCATTTTTCCGGATGTTTTTTTTTCTTCCTTTATGATCCTCTATGATCATAGATCCTCTATGATCCTCAGCTGCAGTATATCAGTTAATTAGATGGCTAATTTGTGTATTAAATAAACATCTGATTTGAGAATTAGCTATTTTACTTGAAAGGTGGATTTTGGACGAAACCTTGAAAGCAACATCCCGCCCGTCTTCGTTTCCTGGAAGGAGGAAACAGCCAATAACCTCTGGCAGAGAGAGCCATACAAGAAGAGGCGACCCGGCGACCGCAGCAGGCTGCCACTTCTCTGCTACCGGGCTAATATTACCGTGTTTCGGACCCTTTAACTGGGAGTTAAGACATTAACCAGATGCCTCTATGATCCAGCTAACATCACAGCGAGATATACAGTGTTCAGTTTGCACAAGGTAAGGTATTTCGTCAGTTCTAAATTAGCTAGCATGAGGTTTGCTAACTGTGGATAGCTGTCACGGTCGCGTACGCCAAACTCCATTCAGAAATGTGTCAGTTTAAGGTTGACTTGCTTCTTAGACAAAATAGCACTACTCACAACTGTGAAGCGAGTCTAAAATTGTGTAAAACGTTACTATGAGTTTCAGTTCAGACATAAGACCAAACACTATGTGAAACGTTTTTCCTTACCGTTAATGGTGTAATTTTGGAGGGCGGTGGCAGCAAGCATTTGTGAACGACTGTTAGTGAGGGTTTTCTCTTCTGTTTAAATAAATGCTGCATTAGCTATGTGTTAAGTGTACGCCGAATTAATGACTTTGCTCATACTAATGTCCTGAAAAGGTTGAGACGAATTTTGCTATGTCAAAATTGTGTAGAGATTATCATAATTTTTTTAATTGCCAATATTTTAAACGACATTTGGCGAATCTTTGTCTTCATGCTACAGCAGCTACTCCTGGCTAGCTGGTAGCTTAACATAACGGGCCACAAGTACTCCTACCTGACATTTTATACATGTATATATAAAGTCTTGATTTAAATGACGTACTTTTGGTGGGGAGATGTCACATGTATCATCTGAAAGCTAGGTTGGGTAACAGCTAGCTACCTGTCAACACCTGGGCTAGAATGACTTGCTTTGATTAAGAAAACCAGAGAGAAATTAACTTAAAACAGAACTTGGAGAAACAGTGAGATTGTTCCTAAAATGTTCCCAGTAACATTTTTTTTTTATGAATGACGGGATGTAAAATAGAAAGTAACTAGTTCTCGTGTACAGGGAGATTAGCAAAGGATTAGAGCTCCACAAGGACAAACAGACGACAATCACGCGGCATTCCTCCTTCACCAGACCGGACAGTTATCCCAAAACATCAGCCTCTTTCTCTTGGAACAACGTGCAGTGTGATATCACATCTGTCAAGTCACCTGTCTGTTAGGTTAAGCTTTTTTTTCTTTTTTTTTTTAGTAAAGATGGAGACAAAGGTTTAAATATAAAACAGGAGAGTAGTACTTAGACAGTGACTAATGTCTGTCATGTCTAAATCGGGTTCCTGTGGGAGGTTGTGTGTGTTCATTCACGCCTGATCCAATGACCTAATTATAAAAATCGAGGTTTTGTGCCCTGAAAAAAGTCACGTGCATGTGCTACCCACCAACAAATGTGGTCATTCAGATATTTCACATTATAAAAGGGTTCTCTTGTAAGTGATGGAGGAAGTATTCACATCCTTTATTTAAGTTAAAGTGATAATACAGATTGATTGATTATTGACTGAGCCTATTAGGCACAGACAAAATAACCAGAAATAGACAAAAGACAGATGCGGAGAGAAGCAAAACAGCCAAAACTATTTATGTATAATGAGGAAAATGTAATTAAAATATTTAAAGTGGTTAATGCAGAACAAATGGCCTTTGTGAGCCTTATTAGACAGTTTATTAGGTAAACCTAGACAAAACTTGTGCAGTCTAATACAACAGCCCTGCAATAATTTCTCTTTCATGATGGTTTTAATGTTCAGCTTCAGGGGTGTTTATTTCAAACTGTGGTGCTGTTGAGTTGTATTGCGTTATACAGAGAGGTGTTTCTATTATTTTGTCCACCCCATTTATATCAATGAGAGTAGGGAAAATAACCAACTGAGTGTATTATGTCATACGATTATTATACATTGAATTTGAATTTTTAGCTATTTTAAAAAAGGACTGCAACTACTGATTATTTTCTTTACGTATTCAGCAACTGATTGTTTGGTTTATAAAAATTCAGAGAAATGGCCATGACAATTACCAAAATTACCCAATTACACCATCACAGTGCTTGTTTTTTCCAGACAGATGTAAGTTAAATACATAGAGTCTATCATGTGCCATCAACAGTAATTAAGTGACTTGCTATTAATGACTTTTACAACTGTTCAAACTGTTATTTTCACCACTAATGGTTCTAAATTAATCTTGAGCTGGAACAAGTAGTAAATTAATCAATTGACACAAATTAATCTGCAAATATTTTGATAATTGATTAAGTGTTGAAGTGTTGCTTCTCAAAGTTGATGATTTTTCTGCTTTTATCCATTTTTATATCATTGTTAACTGAATGTCTTTGGGTTTGGGACTGTTGGTCAAACAAAACAAGTAATTTGAAGACACTGAGTCAACGCTCACATTCCACTTTCTTCTTTTTATAACATTAATATCTAATTTACGTGTTGATCGAGAGAGCAGATGATTTTATAATGCTCAGCAGAAATGACAAAGCTCCATTCACACAGGTCTAGTGTATTTACTGTGTAAATCTGCCTTGTCAGTAATATGTGAAGTAAAAGATCCCAAACAAAGATCTGAAGTTTCAGCTTCTTAAATGTAATTATTTGCTTATTTGACTTCGTTTTTTACTATAGTAAACTGAATATCTTTGGGTGCAGGTCTCCATTAACAGATTATCTTTGAACTCTGGGAAACTGTGATGGAATTTTCACTGGTTTGATATATTTTATAGACTCATCCATTAATCACATGGATAATCGACAGATTAATTGACAATGAAAATAGTGGTTAGTTGCAGTCTTAACCAAGATGCATGAAAAAACATACATTATACTTCTGTTTTCACAATGGTGGTCGACTTGTTTCAGACTTGTAAATTTGACTTGTGTTGGTTTCAACTCGTTTAACTATTCCCATCTTTGTAAGACACATAAAACAGGGGTTTACCCCTTGAAAATATGTCTAATACTAGTCATTTATATTTACCATTTACAATGAGATTTCCTGCTTTTTTTGTCTGGTGTCTGCATTGACATCCACTCAACTCTCTCACAATCTAATGTCGAAGGTTCCCGAATGTATACTCATAATTCCTGGACAGTTTGGTTTGTGATTATAATCTTCAGTGTGGGTACAGCGTGTTAAACTGCAGTTATTTTGTATGGAACTTTTTGGCTGTTTGGGCTTGACTGTTGCAATTACAAAGTTAACATTTCACACAGCTCAGAAAGCCATCATTTTTTAACAATAAAGAGTGGTGCAGACTAACTTAAGAGTTTCTCTCCTCACTGGATGCGAATTTTAATGGGAGTTGTTGCCCACAGTCCTCAAATGATTTTCTTCATTTGTGGTTTTTTTCATAAGCAATGAAACAAAAGCTGTCGAGCTGATGCAACACAGGATTTAGATGTACTTTTATTTTTTTTTTACTAATAATAGCTTTTTAAACATGATCATTGAAGTACTTCTAAATATGGACTTCAGTAATATATCAAATCTTTTTGTGTCTATGCTCACTAATTTATTTTTATGCTGGCTGAAACTGGTTTGGAATAAGGTTTTATATTATTTTGCAGTCATTATATTGTTAATGCTTTTTTATAACCATCTATAGTAATTTTGATGAAATTGCTTTTCTAATCAGTCATTTTAGGTGGGTGTGTTAGTGATTTTCCATCAGTGTTGTGACTCCTGTTTCTTTGGGTTAAGTAGTTTTTCTGTGTTTGACATATCAGTGGGATTTTTTAGACTTTTCCTATTGTCACATTTGGGTCATGTGTGATCAAGCAAGCTGCCATGTGACTTTTAGTGTGACATTTTTATATTTCATTATATAAAACCAAAAACATTTATATAGCAGTGAAGATTAATTACAAATCAGTTAATTTTATTAAGAATGTGATATGAGATATATCAAGGCCAGTGCTGTCTTTATTCTTTCAGTCTGTGCTAAAATACTTTGCCTCCCTTGTTTCTGCTTTTGTCTCTCAGCTGACAGTTTTTCAGCTAAAACATCTTGACAGATAGAGTTAGAAAAATATCTGCTCTTGATAAAGCCCAGAGTACAAAAGACTCTCAGTCAAATGTTTGGAGATTAAATCAACAGACTCTTCTGTGTCTCTCTCTTTTTCTGTCTCCAGTTTTAGGGACTGTACAGAGGCTGTTGTTACACTATGGTTCATTTTCATACCATTGCTTCTGTGATAAACGTGCACCATTTGCATGTATACGGAGCAGATTTAAAGTTGACACCACAACGACTGCAGTTGGCTAATTAACCTAATAGACCTGGCTCGGTGATACTTGATCGATTGCTTCAGTGTGTGCTGCTGGGCGGCACTTTGATCTCTGCAGACCTCTACTGACAGCAGCTCAGTGGTCTCAGACATTTGCTTTAGTATTACTGTAAACCTCTAAGGCCTGTTTTTTGTAGTCTGTGGAACTGCTTCCTCCTGTGCAGCATGCCTGGAGTATGCATGAAGCGTTTACTTGGCTCGGGCAGGAATGCCATCTGGGCCTGTGGCGTTTCCATCACTGAGAAAAATACTGGCCTTTTTGATTTCCTCTACTCAGGGTTTATTCCAGTCAAGAGCCTGACCGGAATTTATTTTGTTTTGTGGACTAAATGCAATAATTTAGTGTCACATACACTCCAGAGCACACAGATGCTTTCATATCTGCTGCTCAGTGATCAGTAATGATGATTAGCATCATTATCAATTATTTTTTCAATTAATTGTTCTGACTATAATATAAAGGTAAATAGTGTAAAATGCCCATTAAACTTTCCCACAGACCACAGTTACCTCTTCAAATGTCTTGTGTTGTCTGAGAAACAGTCCAAAATCCAAAGATATTTACTTGACTGTGATGTGTGAATTAATATCATATCTGAAGAAACAGCAAATATTAGACAATTTTGTTTAAAAATTAAATAAAACTAAAATTGTTATTTGATTATCAAAATAGTTGAATAATTGATTAATAGTTGTGGCTGTAGCTATGAATGCGCTCTGTATTCACTCAATTTTGTTGGTTTGCTGCCATTTTCCCAAACTAGAAGAGAAACAAACTGGGTGTTTTCAAAGGGTTCTGGCTTTGGAAAAACTCTAAAGAGACCTTTAAAGAGACAACTGCTGTGACTTTAGTAAAAGAAAAAAAAAACAATATGGTGACGGTTTACAATGCCATCTGTTATTTTACAAATGCAGGTAAGCAGTGTGAAGCTTAATTTTTATTCTCTCAGCAAGATGCTCTTAACTAATCGGATGACAGACAATAGAAGTAAAGCTGCTTTCTCTTGTGCTGCACCAGAGACAGAATTTGATTCAGAGGATTTTCCTGTTAAAAGCAAAAAAATTACCGTAAAGCACAAAAGTCAGTAGGAAAATGGTTATCAGCTCCAGTATCTGTCCAGCAGTCACTTCCTGTGTCTTCTGAAAGACACCCTCAGGATGGGGATCTAATTTTAGCAGATTAAAAAGTTTTGGATTTGAACAAAGTGAAGCTCTGTTTGTGTCTGCCTCTGCAGGAACACAGCAGATGCTTTTAGAGTGGTTGTTTAGCTGACTCTGAAACACTTTGGTGTCACTAAATGGCCCATAACTCACTGAAAGATGGAGGTGTTACAGCGAAATATGACAAACAAGATGGACCAAATTTGTGTTGAACATTAAACTAGTGGCAGCACTGTTGAACCTGTGATACATACATGTACCTGATGATCTGCAAGAGTAGCTCTCAATGTATATCTTCTCCACCATGGAAATCATTGTTATGATCTTTTCTTCATTTAGATTACACCACCGCCAGGTGTCATTCCTTCCATATAATTGCCTTAATTGATTTATTTGAGAAAATAATCGACAGATTCATCAGTTAAATTAACTGTAGCTTCAGCCCTAAACACATCATCCTCTTCCAATCCAACTGTTGTCTCATTTAATGAACGTAATCTCAAACAACAGGAAAAATCTCCAAAATATTATTTTTCTTCTCTCTTAATAACTTGAATATCCAAGTTTGACAAAGAGAGGGGATGACTTGTGCTTAGCTGGAATAACAAAACCCCTATTCACCCTGCTCCAGTATTAGCTGGGGTCACTGTGTTATTTGTAATGACTGCAAAAGTCGCCCATTTAATCCTTTGCAAATCTGCCTCGTGTGTAAAGTAGAAAAAAAAAATCCAGCGAAAATTGCCTTCCATATGCCAGAAAACACATCTGACAGTATTAGTCCTGTGTGAATCAACATATCAGGAGTTGGACTTGAATTGTATTTATTTATTGGATTTTCAGTGCTTTTTCCAGCTCTCCAGGATGAGAATTACAAATGTAGCAGTGGAAATGCTTAACAGGTCGCTGCTGTTTCACTAAACTGACAGCCTGTACAGTGTAGTTCCCTCTGTCTTTGCTCTCCTTCCGGCTTGAACTGCACCTACTGTTTTACACACAGTGGTGTGATCTGTGGATACTTGTTTAGCTTGTGGTATATGTGTGTGTCTGTCTGTGTGTGTGTACTGTGTTTGCAGCGCTGTCTAGCCAGACTCTGACCAGGACGTTGGCTCCCTCTGACATGGACTTGGACGGGTAATCTGTGAGATCAGCAAAATCTAATCTTCTTTAGTCAACGACCCGGACAGCATTATGTGTGTGGCTGGATAAGAGTCACTATGTGTGTGTTTGTACAGTAGCCATGGTTTAATCGAAGTCCCTTTTGTATAGTGTAAATGTGAGCATCTCTTTCCAGGTTATTGACAATACTGTAATGCATTGCCTCTAATTCTGAAACAGTAGCAATGATGGATATAATTGCGCTTTTTATTTGTTATCCTAAAGCTAACAGGGTCCAATTCCAGACTTTATTTCTTGGTCACGTTTTGCTAAACATATTTCATCACGTAAAAAAACAAAAAAGCCACTAAAGGAAGTGATACACTTCACTCCCTTCTGGCTTGCAGACCTGGGACTGTCAGGAGCGAGGACTATTTTCTCGAAACTAATTGTTTCTGGGAATTGTGTTGTTAAAAACACCAAAGCATTAGCATCAGCACTAATAAAGGTGGTGACAGAAATAGTTGCATCTAGCACTTGCTTTTAAAGATGGATATGCACCAGAAACCTGACAGCTGACATCTGCAGATCATCAAACAGATGGTCATAAACAAATGAGAACAACTTTTCTAATTAAATCACTGTTTTATAACAACAGTGTATGAAATGACTACATCATAGTGATGAACCTACAGAGAATTATCACGAGTTTCAGCTCATTGTTTAGCTCTCCGGCCCACAAATTTGTTATTGTAAAGAGCAGACAGACACAGTTTGTGACTGTGATCAGCTATGAGCAGCTAAAGAGCCAGATATATCCCTCAGGAGGTGGTGGAGACCAGAGAGAGAGACTATTGGACTTAAGATTTTACAGGCAGCCAGATATGAATGATAATATATCAACAGTGATAATATCAGAGTTTTAGGCTTCAACTAATGATTATTTTTACTATCAATTTATCTGCTGACTATTTTAAAAACTACATTAATCAGATGGCCGGAAAAGACCAAGAAAGCCCAGAAAGCCCTGAAAAATGCCTGTTTACAATGTCTTCAGATGTCTTGTGTGGTAAGGCCTTTGGTTTTCTGTTGGTCAGAGAAAGCGAGACGTTTGAGGACATCACCTTAAGTTTCCAGGATATTGTGTTGGCCTATTTAACAGTTTTGGTGCACACCTGCAGCTAACCTGGTAGAGCACGTACCATATATCAAGTCTGAGCAGCCTGGGTTTGAATCTGACTCAGGGCCCTTTGCTGAGTGTCATCTCCTGTTTCTCTTCACTGACTGTCAAATAAAAGCAAAAATGTCATTCAAAAAAACATTTTATAGACCAAACGATTTAAAGCAAACCCAAACAAATTGAGAATAAAATCTGCAGCGTAATCATTAGTTGCAGCCCTAATAATCTGTATACAACACCATGAACAATAAAGCTTTGTGCGATTTATTAAAGTCTTGCTCATGATGCTGTTCAGTCATTTCTACAGGCTGATTAACCCCCCCTCTACCACTGCAGGACAATTGGTTTATATGGGAATTACCATGGTAATCCTGGTCTTTGTTAAGAGGAGCAGGGATAGAGACAATAGAGATGTTCCTTTGTACTTACTAGAAGAACAATTAGACTAGACTCATGTTTCATTTCACTTTATTAAGAATCACAAAAAAATTATTTTTTAAAGTCTGAGGTGTTGGCAGCAATCAGGAACCATACGTACATTTTTTTAGTTGAATATTTAAAGGGAAATTGAAATATAATGAACTGTGTTGCTTTATGTAATGGTCTGTTATAGGGCTGCAAGTAAAGTCATTTTCATTGATTAAGCTGCCAGTTGTTTTCTTCTTCTTGACTCTTGATGTGCATCTTAAAGAGAGTGAGAGGGAGAAAGGGGAAGAGTTCAGTAACTGAAAAATATTCACATTGTTGTGTTGCTCTTTTGTAATGCTGTATTTATTTTATTTTTTTGCTACATCCTACTTTTATGACTTCAGACACTACTTGTAGAAACTTCCTGTGAGTGCTGATTTCTGTCTTTTTGTTTTTCCCTTTTATGTGCAACATTCTGGCCTGAAGCATGAGTTAATATCCCTCATTTGCCATCACAGCACTGTCTGTGTCTGAAACCCTGTCCTCTGTACTTTGACTCTTGAAATCTACATAAACTACTGCAGGCTGCTCCTTCGGTAAACAACAGTGGTGGGAGGTTACAACAAACTGCTTAGAGTTTGATGTTTTAATCTTAGGCTCTTGCAACTTGCTGCAACATATGATCTCTAAAGCCTCAGCAACATTTAATAGCATGCATCATAATCTTTTAATGATATTTGATTAGGACATTTTTTTTAATTTCTCCTCATGAACAGAGGTGAGCCATGGCTGACCCGAACTCCACCCGCCCCCAAAGGAAGATGTCCACCGCTGGGGAGAGTGTGTACAAGGTGCTAGGGCTGGAGAAAGGAGCGTCAGCCGAGGACATCAAGAAAGCATACAGGTGAGTGTTGATGCTGTAATGTAAATTATTCCTCAACTTTTTCAGCTGCCTCAGTTGACAGGATTAGTCTCTCCAGAGTAGTCTGGGTAATCGCACTCTAATTATTACTTTGGGTATTTCCTAAATCCTTGGCCTGAATAATCCTGTTCCTGTTTGTGTTGGCAAATATTCCCTCATAAGTGGCCACATTGCTCAAGTTCTGATTAGAGACATTCCTCCACCAGGAGTGTTACCAAAGAGCAAATTTCTCCCTGTGCAAGCAGACATGAAAGCATATGCTAATAAGCAACTGATGATTATTTTCTTTATCTAATTATCCTTTTCTTTCAGTTGAGAAATTAGTTGAGTAGGCTGTAAAGTTGGATAAAAATGCCCTTCAAGAGTTTCCAGAATCAAAACTGACATCTTCACTTTACTCGATTTGATCAACTAACAGTTCAAAACTTAATGACATTAAAGTTTTAATGATATGTAACAGACAAAAGCAGCCAAACATTTATATTTTAGAAACTGACACCAGAAAATATTTGGCGTATAAATGAGTTAAGTTATTACATCATGAAACTAGGGCTGCAAACAATGATTATTTTCATTTTCAGTTAATCTGGTGATTATTTCCTCGATCAGCGAGTCACTTTTTTTTTGGTCTGCAAAGTATCACAAAATTGTAAAATTGGCCATCAGAATTTCTTAAGATCCTTCTGATGGAGACTGCTGTTACATGAGGCAAAGAAAAGTAACAAATCTTCACAACTGAGAAGCTGAAAGTTGGTAATCTTTCGCTTTTTTTGTCTCAAAAATGACAAATTATAATGCTGATTATTTGTCTTCAATCAACTTATCGTTTTAAGGTCCAGGTTTAAAATTAGAAACTCATCCTTAACACATTATAAAGAAGATGGAGTCTGTTATTAGAGCTTTAATAAACTTGATGTTATGGATTTGATCTGGTGGAGGAACTTTGCAGTATCTCACTGTTTTTTTGTTTTGTTTTTTTTTTCACCCACATGTTCTCCTGTTTTATCTTCCTGAAAACCAAAGATCTGCTGAAACTCATCAGCTCATTTATATCAGGGCTAGAAACATCTCTATAGGCTTCAGTTTACCAATAAATTACACACATAACACCTTTTTAATTTTGTGCCATGTTTGCATTTGCTTGTTTTAAATGTCTGTTATCTCTGCAGCACTTCTTTATGGTGTTATGACTTATTTAAATATTTGTATTTATTCAAATGTGTTTTTATTGTCTTGTAATGCTGTATTCATGTCATCTTAATCTTCTATCTTTAATGTATTTCCATGCCTGTGTAAATGACTTTGAATTACCTTGTGTCTGAATTGTGCTAAATAAATAAACGTGTCTTGAATAGACATTAACAACGACTTTGGTAAACTGTTAGTTACTTGCTTTTCATCAACAAACTAAAGATAAAAAGACCAGATTTGGCCCTGAAACCTGATCATGTCTCCTGATTTTCCTCTGCTTCACTTTGCATCATCTGATTTTCTGTCTGCTTCTTGTTGTCTCTCCTGACAGAAAACTAGCCCTGAAGTATCACCCGGACAAGAACCCAGACAACCCGGAGGCAGCGGAAAAGTTTAAGGAGATCAACAACGCCAACTCTATTTTAAATGATGAGACCAAGAGGAAGATTTATGATGAGTATGGCTCCATGGGCCTGTATGTGTCCGAACAGTTTGGAGAGGAAAGTGTCAAATACTACTTCCTCATGTCCAAATGGTGGTTTAAGGTGAGTGTTTTAGTTTTGTCTGTAATCTGTCGGTTTTTAAAAGCTCTCACAGATTAAGCTGCACATAGCTTTATGCTAATTGCATTTGACCATTTTGAGAGCTTCAGTTGGCTCATATTTTATTACAGTCACTTCAGGCTGAGGGGTTTTCATGAATTGCAAATGTTTCTAAAGTAAAAACAGTTGTTTTACTATTACCAAAATTATCAAGATACTTATTATATTTTTCTATTTGCTCAACTTTGATTTGGATTTATTCAACTGGAGCTAACACAATAAAAGCGTAAAATTGTATGATCAAATGCAATCCAAATACAACATGTTCCGCCTTTGTGAAGCTTAAAATATTAGTTTTTGTTAAGAAACCATTGTTAAGTGATCTTTTATAGTTTTATATGTTTTATTAGTGTCATTTGCGAACTCCTGCACATAAAGGAGCTTTTTCTTTTTCTCTAAAATCAGTTTTACTAAATTATAAAGTGAAAAAATTCCATGGATAATTTTTCGATGTCAGAATGGGACTCCATTAGGTTTATCTTCACTCACATTCTGCGTCACATAAAGATCTCACACATGCATCAGCCCTAAAAGTGACAGGGCAATTTACTGTGCAAAATTGATTGTACTGTACTTCTAATCTTTTAAGCCCCTTGAGAAAATTAGTTATATTGAGCTATATAAATAAAATCTGACTTGACTTGATTAATCTATTTTACAAGACTAAATCAAATCCTCAGTGTTTATAATTGTAATTTTCCCAGTGTCAGTGATTTAGAGATAAAGACAGTTCTATTAGATATGTGTCTGCTGTCACATGGCTCAAAACTGTTATAAATTGCAGGGTCTGGTACTGTGCTGCACACTGTTCACCTGCTGCTGCTGTTGCTGCTGCTGCTGTTTCTGCTGTGGGAAGTGTAAACCACCGGACGACGACGAAAGCTACCACTATGTCGACCCCGAAGACCTGGAGGCTCAAATCAAAGCAGAGCAGGACGGAGGTGAGAGGTGTTTGATTCACGCAGGTCAACAGAGCTTTAATGTTGTAATTAATCATTTTCTTCGTGGTTGATTGTTCATCAGTTACTGTACACGTAGAAAATGTTCCACAAGGCAACACATTAATCACCTCCTCTTATCTGAATAATGGATTTAATGCACCTTCTTCTTGGTCCATCAAAATGATACAGTTGTAGTCAGGTAGACTTATACCTGACTAAAATAATACATTTCTTAATTAAATATAAACACTATTTTGTGTAATTCTGTCATTAATTATTAATAATTAGCTACTTTGTGCCATGACATTGTTTGTGGTTGCTGTTAAAGAAAAAGTGTAATAACACTGTGGCTATAACAAACAACTGTTACTTCACTTGTATTGTAAGTATCCTGTGTTGAGGCCATCTATAGCATATTTTTCTGAAAACAAGTTTAGTTTATTTATTTCTTTGATAGGGACAGTGCAAATTAAAGGGATAGTTATGAGAGGTAGTCATATATAGTCGGTACATTACCTGCAGTAGATTCTAATCAGCACGCTCCCAGTTAGGAAAGCCGGCTGGGGGACCAGCAGACTAGCTATGTGTTGCTGTGCACAGGGCCACCAGGAAAAACGGGTTTAAGACACTTTTAAAATTGGCCACCGATGTTGTTGGTTTTCTTCTTCCCGTCTGGTGTTTGTTTAATGGAGATGTTTGTGTTTATAGCAAGACAAGTACAAGTTTTCGCATAAAAAAAGATTCTCAGGACTGAAACTGAGTGCAGTATCAGTCTGTTAAAATCTCTAAGCCCTTGTGAAAGACAGGAAGCATAATAGACTCATAGCACAGACTTGTTTTTATAATTTCCTTTCTTGTGTGGTTGTAACAAACGTTAATAATACTTGAGCAGAGCAGCTTCACCAGTCTCATCCTTTGAGATGTCGTCTCCTGTAGCTGATGACTCACTGTGGGTAATAAAATATCTGTTTGTTTTTTTTCTACAGTGACATTAGTGATAACCGTTTATCTGAGGTTAGATGATGCTGTAATACAAGAAAATCTTCTATAATTCTACAGTTTTATCTTAAATTTTGAGACGTTGGAATTCATCATTCCCCCTGTACTTAAGTGAATCATAGTCTTTTCTGTATTTACCTGAAGATGAATGTGTCCAAACTTTTCTTATTTTCTCACTTGTCATAGTTTAATCATTTTTCTCTTTTGGCATTTTGCCTTTTATTCTTTAGCTGATAGCGGAGACAGGCAGGAAATATGGGGAAAAAGAGGAAGCAGGATGATGAGGATGTTTCTGTTGCGTGTAACGTGGTGTATGTGTTAGACCAGTGGAGGAGGCCTGAGGAACATCAGTGTCAACAACACTGGAGGCCATGAAACTCAGTTATGATGCAGTTTTACCTCCTGCTTCCTTGTGAAGTGAAATGATGTAACTTTTACAGAACACAGTCACAGCAGTGACTATTCTACAGCTTTGCTAATATTAGCTAACATTAGCCACCATAAGCTAGTAAAGGTGCATTTTACTGCTTTTGAATTCAACTTTTCATGTGTGAGAAAAAGATTATTTCCTCTTCAAAAGTCACATAGCTTCACCTTAAATCTCTTAATATCTCAGTAGTTTCATGTCTATTAAAGTTGAAAATGCATCTGGAGGGGAAAAAAGGTGTTAAATGAAAAACTAAAGCCCATGAGGTTCTCATTCTGCAGGATTCTTGTTTTCATGCTCCAACCCAACAGGTAACACAGTAATCATAGGCCAGCCCACATCTAATCTTGGCCCAGAAAACCCAGAAGGCCAGACTCAGCCCATCCCCCTGCCCATGCCCATGCCAATGCCTCCACCTGAGCCCCAGGCACCGACCTCAGCCAACCCAGCAGGGGAAGAAAACCCTGGAGAGACCTTACCAGAGTCGAAATGACTCGTAAGAGCCACATCGTCCAGTTTTGTGTGTCGCATTGTCGTCCGTCCGTTTAGTCTTGTATGAGAAATCGTCTTCCTCCTTGATGCTGCCTGTCAGCTGCCCACCCAGCAGCACGTCACTCATGTTCTGCTTCTTCACTCATCCATAACAAAGCAGCCACGCTGCTAACCAAGTCATGCTTATTCATTGCTGAACTGCGTTCATCATGTTGCTCACGTTGTCTTGTACCTGCATGTCTCCTAACACTGTCCACTGCTTGTTGTCACCGTCACATTTAAGCCCCTGCCCTGTCAGGAAACGAGCATGGCTGAATTAATTCCTGTAGCTTCTTGTGTGTTGTATTGTTGTTGTTTTATTATTATTATTATTATTATTATTATTATAGGGCATCATTTCGGACTTAGTCCTTGTGTTTGATGCTTCCACAGTCTGACCAACAGGGGAAACCAGAAGAAGCTAGTGAGATGAAACGTATAGTTTTCATTCAGGCAGAATTTTATTGAAATGAAAATTAAGTTTGCATAGCTCGGCACATTCATTTGACTTCATATCCTTATTCTTATTAAATGAATTTGCTGTTTTTTATTTTCTAATTTTGCAAGTTTTGTGTTTAAATATTTTAGCTGTGTTTATCAAGAGCAGTCAGGTTTTTCACTGTTTTAATTTTGGTAAAAATATTCTTTAAATCAAATCCAGGCCTGAAATCCTTGAAAACTTTAATCTGGCTGTCTGAAACCTGCAGATGTCCATTTGGAGATATTAGATGTAAACGTGCTACACATACTCCGTTTCTTTAGTATTGTTATACATATATATGTCCTCTCCTCCCACAGGAAAGTGATGGTGTAGATGAGCCTCAACAAGCAGAAGCAGGTAGGTAAAACACTGTTATTTTTTAATTCTGGCCATATATAAGAGTCAAACACCTTTTAATTTAAATGCTTTCATTAAATATCCTTGATCATATTGTACATACATAAGAAAATTTGAATTTCTACACATATTTGAGGGAGTTGAAACTGTGTGATTAGGGAACACAGAAAATACCAGACACAGACATTTTACTTTATAGTGGAATAATCTTCGTTTCTGAGGAGTTGGATGGTTTATAGAAAACTTGTGTTTTAGAAGGGACAAAATACTGGCGAAGTTTATCTGTAGAGTTTGGGGCAGAGGGCAAAGTTCTGTGTTTGCCATGTTGCTATTTGTTCAGCTTAAATGTTAAACCACTGCAACAGTAATTCCATCATCTTGTAAGTCTGTGTGGGATCGACACATGTTTGTGTGACAATAAAAAAAAACAATCAGAAGTAGCAGTGGCTGGACACAGTCACAATTCAGAGTCAATTTCAGCATCATGTGATCACTGTTGAATGTTTGATCTCTTCTTCTCCCCCTTTAGCCTTTCAAGTCCTCATTACGACCCAGCCACATTTGACTGCTGCCAGAGATCCAGAGACCCAGAGACCAGCCAGCCCAGGCCCACGCCGAAATCCTCCCCCCTCAACCTTCTTCATCTACCCACTGGACATCACCTGTAAGGTGGGCACTTAGAGGCTCTTTTCCCCCTCCATGGACCTCACAGTATGGAGGAGTATTCATGTAAATTAAACTATGAGCTGGGCTCTGGCAACGCTCAGACCCTCATCGAAAAATTAATGTCATCTAGTAAATACAAGGCAACCAGCCTCTCTCCTTCCAGCTTGCCATAGTCCAACCTGGGCTGGATGTGACCTTGGTAGTGGCCCAGTTATCCAGGGCTTGGCAACAAGTTACTAATCTGTTCTGGTCGTCCCATTCCAACCAGTAAGGATGTGACACTGGGCAGGAAGATGGCAAAAACGGGGGAACATGAGGGCAAAAAAAACAAAAAAACATGATGGAAAGTTACCAATCCAGGCAAGGACTGGAGTTCTCTTTATCTCTCTCTCAGTCCCATCCCTCCCTGTGTCCTTCTGATGTGGACTCTGTTTGTGACCAGCAGGAGTTTTTCTTTTTTCTTTTTTCTTTTATTACATTTCTCCCCCTTTAACTTGTTTTGGAGTTTCCCTCCAAAAAAAGGCACCAAGGTTGATGGTAAAGTAACTCCATTATGGAATTGGATGACGCCTGTGATGTGTAGAAATCATCAGAAGCCAGCAGCGAAACAGAAACCACGCGTTCAGACCGTCGATGACGATGTGGAATACCAATATTTTTTCTCCTCTTCTTCCTCCCGTCTTCTTTCAAGGAACAGTCGCCTTCAGTTCAATTTTGCATCACTGCCCGCTCACATTCATTCATGCACCAAAACTCTTGATGCCAAGTGTGGTGGTAACAAAAGAATTCTTCAAAGGATGGAGGGTCAATACTACATTTCATTTCAAACAAATGCACAATCTGAGAGATGCGACAGAGCAGAGGAGCCTGCAGTGACTGATGTTCACAGATTGTCTTGTTTAAATGTCTGAGCCAAAACCTGGGGGCAGAAGATTTAGATCAGGACTAGAGTCGAGGATTACGTCCCCAATGTGCATGCATTTTTTTTTTTTTTCTTTTTTCTTTTTTGTCCGGATGCATGCCTCCAACTGTACAGCACTGGAATACATATCCCAGAACTACAGACATGCAAACTCTGGTTACACACATCCTGTATACAAACACACACTTGTACCAGCCCGTATGTCATTGTGTGCCATCCTCGGCAAAAAAAAGAAAATATAACCCCGCCCCCTTCCGGCATAATCTATATCTTTAAATGGACGACAACAGATGCCATAAAATGGAAAATAAATGAAGCGCTGAAGCTATAACTAGAAAAGACTTTTAATTAATGTTTCGTCAGACCTACATGACTGCGCTCATTCTTTTGTTGTTTGGTAGACCAAAGCTTGCAGCTCCATGTAGCCAGCCAGCCCATGGTGAGACAGGTGGAACGCCATTTCCTCCATAAGCTACAGTTCAGTTTGTCAAAGTTGTTTGTATAATATGCATTTAGGTCTATGCACCTCGTGACGTGAGTCTGTTGCCATTTTTTTTTCAGTCTCAGTTCAGTGAAGTGTAAATCTTCTTTTGTTCCTGTTTTTGCTTCCAGAAAAAAACAACACAAACCATCAACTTTTAAGTTACTTGATAATAAATAACCTCAGGTCCAGATTCACTAAGACTGCATTACAAGGGCAAGCTATAATTTGATTGCATTGAGGTTTTTGGGTTTTTCGTTTAATTCGCAGGATGTTTTTTTTTTTTTTTTCTTTTCCAATTTATTTGTGGCTCTTGAACAGAGCACAGAGCAATCGACCATCTTTATTGCAGATTTTAGGCACTCGCATTAAGTCCTGCATCTTTTCACTCAAATGTGTTGAATTTCCAGGATAGAAAACCCTCTCCTCAATGTGACAGTGCTGTGCCTTGAACAATAATCGCAGCAGTGAACGAACAACATTTTGATGTCACCTGTGCACCTGTTTTGTAGCTGTTGCTGTCTTGTTTAGCGTGATGTCACCCATAAATATTAAATATAATGTGGAAAGGATAATCAGATTACATTTGTTGGTGATAAGCATGGTTCCCTCATTTGCTGATTGTGGTCAGTTGTTGTTGCTCCTCCCTGTGCAAAACCTTTAGTGAATCTGGATCAGTGTTGGTGCTTCAGCTCCTTGAACTGCACAGTGATCACAGCCACAACAGATCTTCATTAGAGTTTTATAAATCTGGTCTCAAACTAACATTTTCTCTTTTTTATTTAAATCCCATTTTCTCTACACTGGGTGTGTTCACTCAAGGTTTAAGTTGGTTTTATTTGACATTTTCTCTTTTGGATTTGGGTCTGATTATTAGAGAGGAGCGTTCACTCATCAGTCATGGGTAATTGGTCAAATGCTCAACTTTAGGGCTGCAGCTAATGATTATTACCAGCTGTGTGTGTGTGTGTGTGTGTGTGTGTGTGTGTGTGAGATCATGTGATCCTGGAGAAACCTTATGTAGCGTGATCTACTACAGAGGAGGTTTTGAGTACTTTGGTAGGTGTTTATATGTCTGTCTGTCCGTGGACAAATTTCATCAGCGCAACGTCATAAAACTTTACAGGTGTGTAGTCGAGATCAAAATGAAGGCCGAGTTTGAAGATGGGTGTGGCCCAACCCATGAGTCCTAAGTATTCATGTAATAATGTGGTTATAAAACTACTCATGGGTCAGAGCGTCAACATGTTGACAGCAGCTGTTGTGATTCCATCACAACATGGTTTTCTTTATCTATTGTTACTGTCTACAAAATGTAAACAAAGTCACAGTTTACCAGAGCAAAGAGATTCAGCAAAGAAACGCACATTTTTATACTTTGGTTTTAATATGGAACAAACAAACAAGATATAACACGCTTCCTTTAGCTTCATGTATAGACATGAGAGTACAAGCAAGAAAGCAAATATAGAAAACAAGTATATTTGCCAAAATGTGTAACTGTTCCTTTAATTGGGCTCATTTGAAAAGAAAAAACATGTATAGTTTTTAAGATATTTGATAAAACAATTTGTCCCAGGAACATTTGCATTATTATGTCTCTATTAATTCTATCAAACCTGAGTTATTGTCCAGGGAGGAGTTTGTTCCCAGTTGGTAAATTTTTGTTATATATATATATATATATATTATGAAATATTTTTCCTCTTTAATGAAAGGGTGAAATTTAAAGGTTCATTCTTTGTTTTTCTCCCGTGATAAATTAAGTCCATTAAATGCACTGTTACACTTCAGTTAACGCTGCTTCAGTATTTCCTGATGAACTGCAGTAAACTAATGTAATGTCATTTTTTTTTAAATTACAAACTCCACTTTGTCCTGGCTCTGTGTTTGATGGATCACATATCTGCTTGTCTGCAAACTTGAAGGTCATTAATTCATCTTTTTTGCCATCAATAGCCAAAATATAATTTCAAGAGCGTCTCATAACATTTCAGGTCTTTTGATTTTTGTCTAACTTCAGATCCTCTCACATCAAATCACTTCAGTATAAAAGCAACAAGGTCATGGAGCACTGACAGGAGATGTGTTATTTATTATTTTTTTAATTGTTGTAAATAAATTAAAATAAAACGGCAAAATAACTGACAAAATTCCTTTTTGTTGATGGACATGTTTTATGAATTATTGTCTATTTTAACAGTGTACATGCATTTTTATTAACTTTTTTTTAATTTACTGTATATCTTATAAAAATACCATAACTGAAATCTAATATTACTAAAAGTGATGGAGGTCAACTTGTTGATCAACCTAGGTTTTAAATGATGAGCGCAGACTCTACGTTCATGTGTGGCTACTTTAAATCAGGCTCCATGCTTACCTCTTAGTATACACTGTGTCAAATACAAACACCATGCTAATGCTTATGCTAAAAACAGCTATCGTGGAGCTAACGTTCTTCCAGGGAAAGATGGATGACTGTCCAGTGGTACAATCTTTTCAAGAGTGTCAAGAAACTTAAATTGAATTGAACGTAAGAGTAGAACAACATGATTTTATTATTGTAGATGATTTTCTTTTCTTTTTTTTTCTTTTGGGCGTGTCACTCACTGTTGTAGTTCCCTGTGAACGATCTGTAAATGAGTTATTATGAAATTCAACCAAATAAAAAAAAAACGGGGATTTTATAACCACCTGTCTGTTATTGTGTCTGTATTTGTTCTGGCTTGTAAAATGAACATCAGCTTTATTGGCCAAGTGTGTTTGTTCATGTGACGAATTTTCCTCTGGTTATAACGATAAGATAAGATAAGATATTCCTTTGAGTCCCACAGTGGAGACGTTTCCTGCATCACAGCAGCAAAGTGGACAATACAAAGAAAGAAAAACAGACTGCCAAATGACAGGAACCAAATACTAAAAGAAGATAAATAATAAATAATAGAATAGAATAAATTAAATAAAGATCCGTGTCAATGAGCATTGCTCCTGTGCCAAGATAATCCGTCCACCTGACAGGTGTATGACATATCAACATGATTACTGCACAGGTGTGTCCTGCGCTTAAAAAACCATAGATCTTTTATTTCAACTCATGAAAAATGGGAGTAAAAACAAAATTGTTGCATTTATATTTTTGTTCAGTGCATATTTTTATGCACTTTACTTTTTTTAAATTTTTTTTACAACTTATTAAACAAGGTGCTGCTGTTTTTAACTTAAACAGAAGAAAATTGTGGATTTGTTGGGGACTATTTTCAATGGTGGATTAGTACACGTGTTGCTCTAGTGTGTATTTATGGAAGCATGACAATTTGTGTGAGATTGAGTTGAAATAAACAACAGTGCTTCTGTTTATTGTAATGAAGGAACATGTTTGGTTTTGGTCTTTTTAATGGAATTTGTTGACTGTAAGAAAAAAATCCTTTAAGCTAAAGCAGTTGCTTTTTTATGTCTTCTGGCTGTGATGCACAGTGATAACCTGAAGTCACAACAGGCTGCTGGGAGTACAGAGGCATGAATAGCTCTGTGTTTGTATGTTTAGCTTACTCTGCAGCTGCCCTCTGCTCCACAGCCTATAAATAGTCCAGTAATCCCATTAGTGGCTTAGTCTACTTAGCCGACTTCATTCTGTCGATTAGCAAATACCTGGTGTGTTCGGTCGCTGTGAACCGACCCCACCGCTGTCTGCTCTGCTTAAGAGGAAGTCGACAAAGGTCAGAGGGCACGGACAGTAGGAGAGAGTGAATCTAAATCTGTGATGATACTTATTTGAGATTTGATATTTTTATTTCTGCCCTAAATCCCTAAAAAAAAATGAATCTGTTCCTTTGTTGTTTTACCCATAAATTTTTTTTGTTTGTTTGTTTCTCAGCAGGATCAGATTTAAAGAAATTTGCTGTAAAGTTCAGCCACAGGCCGGAGAACAAAGGATTAGTTTTTGGTTGAGCTGTAGGAATTTTAGGATTAAGCATTTGACGGATTAGATTTTTTTTTTCTTTTCAGTTGAATGAAATCACTGGGACATGTATTCAGTTACTGTAACTGTGTGTTTTGACAGAGGTCCAGATGCAGATCAAAGTTTTAAATAATTCAGAGGATTGTGTGGTGTCAGCAGAGGTGTGTGTGTGTGTGTGTGTGTGTGTGTGTGTGTGTGATCTTTCTGGTTCAGTGATGTTGTGTAATCATTATTACACAGGTTTAAATCCCAAAGTCACTGTTTTTGAGTTCATGTGTGTGTTGTTTGAAACTGAATCAGATCAAAATGTTCTTCTCGTCCCATCAACAAACAACAACAACATAAGGGCCTGGTGGTGTAAAAAAGTGAAGTGTTTGTGTATAAATGAAAGCTGTGTGTATGATGCTGAATTGTAGTTTAAATATCCTCTCCGCTGTGCTTTCATTTCCTTTCCTCTTTATATTAAGATCCAGTTACTGGCCGACTGTTTTATTTTCAAACCTCCTCCTCTGGCCTGATGACTCAATCACACACACTCCACATTTTAAATTTAGCACGTCCCAGTGGATAGAAAATATGTATAGATTTTATGAATCATGCTCCCATGTCTATTTATAATTAATAGTGTTTTAGTTTCTACTTTGATTTTGCTTCTCACATCATATTGTTGGTAATGAAAGCCTGACTGCTAAATATTTGAGTGGTTTGGAGAAACACTGAATATCTAAATGCTTATTATATTCTACTAATACTAAACAGCTATAAAAGAGTTGTGACCATTGACTTCCAGTGTAATTGTACCATATTTAACAAAACTGTAAAATTGTTATTCGAAACTTTTGAATAACAATTTTACAAATATGTGAGTCATTTTAAGTCTCTGTTTTACCTGAAAACTTATGAGGAGTAGAACAAAGCAACACATAATATCAGTTTGATTACTTTCATTATAAACTTACTTTGGATATCAAGATCTCTAACTCAGCCTTGATTTATAATAATCATCGAAAAACTGACCTATATCTAAATAAGATAATTGAAAAAAAAAAAAAAAGATAGATTTTTAGAGCTGATATTTATGTTTTTGTGATTAAATACTTTTTGTTGAGTATGACAGCTGATTTCTCCTGAGAACAAGCTGTTTTCCTTTGATGCCAACACAACTTATACTCTGAACAAACATGCTATCAGCAAATGGACTAATACAGATGAGACTGCTAGCGGCTCTGTCTTTGACATAGCAGACGAGTCATGGAGTGGGATGAATAAAGCAGCTCACAGGACACTGAGCGCTGCTGAACGCACAGCACGTCACTAAACAACCACAATATTTGATTTCAAAATAAATCACGTGTGTCAGGTTTTCATCAGAACCTGTGCTCTGGATTCTGCTGGGACTAACAGAAAGGGGACCGGCCTGTTTATTCCGAAGTGTTAATGACTTTAAACATGGCCGCCAGAGGTCGCATTATGTCGGCGGGATCAACTCTGCTGTATCAGAGTTCATAAAAACATTATCATTTGAACCCTGGTGCTGATCACTGAGGTGATCCTCTGCCACTTTCCAACAGTCTGACTGTGGAACGCAGTTTAGACAGTAACTCAAGCCAGAACAAACCCAGGAGCTAAAAATAACAACAGTCAACAGTCCGGCTGCTGTGGGACTGAGGGGGGGCGCGGGAGGGTCTTTACATGGGGTTGGACAGGCTGGCAGAGGGGGAAATGGATGGACAGCTGGGGGAAGAGACAGAGTAACAGCTAGAGAAACGAACAGGGAGAAACAACGACTAAAAACATTGAAATTGAATCTTTTTTGAGGGAAGGATGGAAGAGAAAGTCAAAACTGACGAACACAGAGCTGCATGAGTGAGAAAGAGATACAATATCCCCCACCTCGTGTTTCTGGAAGTCTCTTCTGTCTCCTCTGATACTTCGCTCACCGCCACCCGGAGGCGATGAACTTCGCCCTCAGCTTCAAGCCCCCGTCAGCAGGCCGCTCTGGGCCCGGAGGCGGCGGCGGAGCCACCATGGAGAACCTGGAGAAGCAGCTGATCTGCCCCGTCTGCCTGGAGATGTTCTCCAAACCCGTGGTCATCCTGCCCTGCCAGCACAACCTCTGCCGCAAGTGTGCCAACGACATCTTCCAGGTCAGCTCGTTGTGTTTCCCGACAGGCTCTGAAGCAATTATAAACCTTCAGGGTTTCACTTTAAAATGTTTGAATCAATTTTAAAAGGTGTAGTACGCCAAAATCTTTCTGTTGAATGTCGACTAGTCGCCTCCAGTGGGTGAAGGTGGGTACTCCTCCTCAGCAGCTGTGTAGCTTCACAGTGAGGAAAAAGTATTCAAATGTATATCAGAACCTCTCAAACTTTAACTGTAGGTCAGTCCTTCTTCACTACCTGTTAGTTAAGTAAGTATGAGCCATACATTTATATTTTCACCAAAATATAGCTGAGTGTGCCGCCTCTGCTGGTTGACCTTCTGACCTTCCGGTAGCCTCAGGTGACAAAGGGAACAGCTGTGTTGAAAGGAAAATGAAAATAGAAATTGACAGAAGTTACTCCCTCTCTCCCTTACACTCTTTCTCCTCCTCTTTCCCTCTCGCAGTCGGCGAACCCTCTGTGGCATTCCCGCGGCTCCTCCGGCATCGCTGCCAGTGGCGGCCGCTTCCGCTGCCCGTCGTGTCGCCATGAAGCGGTGCTGGACCGCCACGGAGTCTACGGCCTGCAGAGGAACCTGCTGGTGGAGAACATCATAGACATCTACAGACAGCAGGAGACCTCCAGGTGTGTGTGTGTGTGTGAGTGTGTGTGAGTGAGGGTGTGTGTAGGAGGGAGTGAGGTTTTGAGTTCAGCGTGTCTGCAGGTCTGGAAAAGTCTTACGAAGCACCAGAGTGAGTTCCCACAAAGAAGTTACTGGAAAGTCTAAAATCTCCTTCACAGAAGTTTTGAATATCTTGTCTGTCATGCAGTACATTGTAATGTTTGTTATAACTATACTAGATCATAGATCTCAATACCATGAATATGTCTGATTTTTACATCAAGATCCAAATATTATTGATAAAAAAGTTGGAAATCTCACAATCTTAAGGAAAGTGACTAAAAAAGATTCCTGGATCTGCACCAAGATTTAATGGGTTCATCTCTGGTCCGTCCCTCCACCAAGCTTCGTACAAATCAGTGTAATGCTGCTGACAAATAAGCGAACACAGGTGAAAACATAACCTCCTTCAATAACAAACATGTTGTCCCTACTGTCTTTATTATTCTTTGACTCATTGATTCCATTGTTTTTAAGTGGCAGAGTATTTAAAAACATCCTAAAGTCTTTAATTGAATTTGGTGAAACATGGCAGAAAATGTATGAACATGTATAATAATAATGCATAGCACTATAATCTAGTTGTAAATTTGAAGTGTTTATACGTGTACAGTATTTGTCAATAATTATACCTTTTATATTATTATAACTTCACAGTGATGTCATTCGTTATATGCTCATACACCAGCTGCATGCGAGCCCGCAGGAGCAGTTATAGTAGAATAACACATTAATAAACATTTCTATCAGCTACGTACTACATTACTGTGTAAACATGTCTCAGGTCAAAGTTCAACGTTCAATATTTTAAACCAATTTTCATTGAAAAAACAAGATGATATAAATTCTCAGATCCAATAAATTGGATCTGAGGATGAACATTCTGAGTCTAAACATCATCATTTAGAAATATGATCGATTCAACTATGAAATGAATGGCGGCAGGAAAAGGTGATTGTACAGGATATATAGTAGGACTGTGTCTGTTATTGTAATAATGAGTGAAAACCAACAGAGAGCAGTGTTGTGTTACGTTACTGCCTCTCTACAGGTTTCTGACCACAGTCGGTCTCTGGTTGTGTCGAGCTGATGCATCCGGACAATACAGACAGTTATTTAACATTTTGAAGCTGATATACAGTAAATTCACAGCAGCCGGTACCTCATAACGAATAATGGCAAAATAATCCCTGGTTAAAGAAAGATATACGGTTGTGTTTTGGTAGAAAACAGCTTGAGCTGAGACTTTTTCAGAGAGTTTTTACACATTTTTTGCTGTTTTCTTTAAAGCGATCACAAACTGTGGCTCAGTTTTCCATCCTGTTTATTTACAGTCACTGATTTTTTCATTTATATACTAAAAAACAATCTTTATTCCAATTTGAGCAACACATTAGTGGCTATAGATAGCGACAGAGGTCGCGCAGTATGACATCACACTACATGCAGCCTCTTGGTTTTCTGTCTTACCCCTTGGCTACTGAAAGTTATTTCTTATTTGCATTTTAATGCACGTGTGAATCAAGTCAAAGAAAACTCAAGAAGAAAAACATCGATTATTAAATTAAAGTCAAAAACCAATAAAACTGGAAAAAAGTGCAGGATAAAAAAACAAAGTTGACACGCTGCTGAAACAGAAGACTTTACTCTCAGGTATCTGGTCGTCAGTAAAGATGGACACTGATTTAATTTAACATTATATAACATCTCTATCTTATCTCCGAACTTATAATGGTGACCTCTGTCTCCAGGTGGGAGGTTGCCTTCTCTGACCTTCTTGGTGTTTTGCTGAGTTGTGACTGCAGAGACTCAGGAGCATTCACTTTAATAATTTAGCTAAAACACATAGTTACATATAATTCGCCTGGATTTGGTCACAGATTTGTTAATTTGGTTCTTGTCAATCAACAAAACACATTGTGTTCTCTCAGGCCTGTTGGAAGCTAAAATGAATTTACATAATAAATGAAATGCTGTAAATAGCCTCTTCACTGCATCTGCCGCTGTTTTATAAGTGAACACACTTACTACGACTCTACACTGATATTTAACTCATCATGAGTGTAAACTTGTCACTTTCACCCCAGAATAGAAGCTCAGTGAGTCACCGCTGAGGGGACGAGAGATGTTGGCGTTCGTTGGAGACAGAAGGACAGGAGTCCCGTCATTATCTCCGTGGGCTAAAATAGATGTGATTGTTCACAGCGAGCTTCACAAATGTTTTGTAACTTGTAGTTTCTCATCATTTTTTCATGGGTGGAAAAATTTCTCATTACTTAATCATCGTTTCTGTCAGAGACACCTACGTCAGAGGACAAAGGGCCGGCTGTTGCATAAAACTTGGACTCTAACTAAACAGCCTTTGCTTTGTCAGGATGCTCATCCCTGTCCCAACTACACACATGCACCAGTGTGGCCTGATTGTGAGGCAATCTCTGGGAGTGGTGCGTGTTTAATTGGCTGGTCACTTCTGCTTGTGTCATAGGTAAATGAAAGACAGGAAATCTAGATTTCTTACGCCCCTTCAGAGGTAACCTATGGGACGCCGACCGAGCTATAAGTGAGCAGTGACACACTCTGTGTTCCCAGGTGGCAAAAGAAACAACAGGCATCTCAGCCAAACTCTTTGCGTAGCTCCTCCATCATCCGCTGACGTCAAAACAAAAACGTCACTGATAACAGAAGTAAACTAAGCTGCTTCAACAATACACACACTGCTGCCAAGTCTTGTGGACACTCTGCCACTTGTGCATGTAAATGAGATTAAAAGCGGCCAAGTTTTTTCCTTTAAGCACATTATAGATGCATTAAAATAATGGCAAGGACTGTCTGTACTTGTGTTCTTATAGAGAAAGAATTAAAAACCACTGCTCTAGAGGGATTCCTGGATTCATCAGAGTTTTGTTTGGGGTTGAAAACATGAGCGTCTCTTCATCTTCATTTTCATCACCATGAGTGATTCAGTTACAGTAGGTGATATTTAAAGGCAGATAATTATAGTGATTTTCAATGATTGTTTTGGTTCATCTCTTTCTGTGTCTGTTGTTGACCTGCAAAATCTGCATCAGTTGGCTCATTAGAAAAGTCGCCAGAGAAAGTTTAAGGATATTTAAATTTTTATACTTTACCCTTCTCCTGTGTAGAAGATATATTTGTGGTTTTAAGAACCAAAAACCATCTCAGTGTAGTTTTACATCTCCCCTCTCAGGCTTCTCTCTGGAGCTCCAGTAACAACACGTCAGTGAGCCAATCAGAAGAGAGGAGGCTCTGAGCTTCTCCTCTGATTGGCTGACTGTTTTGTGAGTGATCCATTAAATATGTAGCAGATTTCAGACACTCAGAGAAACCATATCCTGAAAGGTTGGCTGGTGGGTCCCGGTGGGCGGGGCTTGGTGACTGCTCTGTTGTGACATCACAAAGTTCCAGAAGTCCTGACGGCTGGTTTTAAGGCTCAGTTTCTGAATACAGGCTGTGTGCATTTCTCTGTGGACTGAGGCTTTGATACTTTCACAGTATTAATATAGAACCTAGAGCTGATCTATAATCACACTACACATGGACAGAGACCTTTAGACTATATGGGACCCTTAACAATTAAAAAAAAAGTAAAAGAAGCCTGTAAACGAACCTTGAAGACTTTGTGTCTCTTCCAGGCTTGTAAACATGAAGCCAGAGCAGCAGCAGCAGCAGCAGCAGCTGATGTGTGAAGAACACGAGGAGGAGAAGATCAACATCTACTGTCTGTCGTGTCAGACGCCGACCTGCTCCATGTGCAAAGTGTTTGGACAACACAAAGACTGTGACGTGGCTCCGCTCAGCAGCGTCTACATGAGGCAGAAGGTACAGAATCAACATTGGCAGCTTTCACTTGACATACCAGGCGTCTCATTAGTCATAACATCATGGTTTATTCCAGTTCACTCCAGTTCACCATCAGACAAAGACACCAACCAAAACCAAAAGATTCAGCCAGAGATGTTGTTGGTGGCGTGTGTTGGAAATAAGCTAGCAGGTTTCTGAGGAGCCGAGCTGAAGCTGAAGCTTGTTTAAAGGTCAAAGGACAATCAAAGAGTCTGAACTCTGGTGGGTGAATTCTAAAACCAGATGATGCCCTTTATCTGCCATACTTATGCTTTCTGTTTCTATAATCTTCTATTCTTCTATTTCTGTTCGGATCCTGGTTTCTTTTTCTCAAACACAAACCCAGCATCACCCAGTGTGAATCCATGATATATAAATAAATACCGTGTGTAATCAGGACACACCTAGACACACACACACACCTGGTTTTCAGCTTTCTAAAGGTCAGTTACAGTGATACTAGACATTGTTTTAACGCAGAAACAAATATTATCACATGTAAAAACTTTATTTGTGGACGCACAAAGTCACACAAAGACAAAGTGCAGCAGTTTAGTCATGCAGATGACGGCAGCGGCAGCGGCAGCGGCGTCCGGCATGTTACTGAGCTTTTGTTGACATTTCAGTGTCGGCCTCTCCATCTCTCACTCTGTCTCTGAATCACTCATCTGAAATTCAGATGAGGCCGAGGAAAGTTGTTGATGCTCCATCTTAAAGGTTGATTTCATAAACAAAGAGTCAGAGATTACATTTGGTCCACACAGAAGTGATTTAAGCGTTTGCTACACCGATAACACTTTTTTAAATGACACTGAAACGGCACAGAAGCTGCGACAGTCTGTAAAAATGTGCATGATGACATGTGGTACTCTAAACAGATGCATGCTGGTGACTCATGTTGTTGGGCTTTAGGTGGTGACAGGATTACTAATGAGAAAGTATTCATCCAGAAACACTGCACAGTCTGAATTTGTCTTTTTAACAAGGGAAAAAGTTTAGAAACTTTTCATCCACGACTGGATCCACATAGAGATACAGATGAACAGATAATCCTGCTGCTCGGTCGACTGTCAGGATTTGTTCGGGATTTTATTTGAAGAATAAATGCTGAAAGGTTCTTCAGACACATGACCACAAACACTGTGGTTAGTGGTAATAATTCCACTGTATTATTGTGCAGTGATGCAGAGATATGTTTTATTTAGAGCTGAAATGATTAAATAAATCGATTTATTGGCAGATTATTCGATGATAATCAGTTGTAGATTTATTGTTTTTTCTAAATCTTCAATTCACTATCGCTTAAAATATTACAAGTGTTATTGTTGATGTGAAACATTGTAGCAACAGCGTCGCTTATTCATGGTGCCTTGTCTCAAGGATCTTATAACAGTAGAATTGAGAGTCTGAAGTTTGGTGGTTTTACTTTCTTGCTGTGTTGGCTGGTTTAAAGAAGATTATTCAGAGTAACTCTTTCAATAATCAACATTATTCATAACATAATTCAACAATCACAAATCCAGCTACACAAGCGAATGAACTTTATAGGAGTAATGAGGCAAAGAGGAACAGTGAGCGAGCTCATGTTGCTGGGCCATTCATTGATACTCATCGAAAATGGCACCTAAAGCTGCTAGTTTCTTAAGTTTATTCCTGTCTGTCAGTGTCTGAATTAACGTCAGTGATGTTCTGGATGTTTGCAGACAGATCTGAGCGACGGCATCGCCATCTTGGTCGCCAGTAATGACCACATCCAGGCAGTCATCTCTCAGATGGAAGAAATGTACCGCACTGTAGAGGTTAGACACACACACACACACACACACACACACACACACACACACACATGCACACAAGAAAAACAAGAATGGAAAAATAAATCATTATCATTTCTCTAAATAATGTGGCTCTCCACTAATTTGGGAAACCATAACTCTCTTTAGTATTTATATTTCATACTTTGTGACTTTCTAACTTTGTTGAGCAGAGGAATCTTCTTTCTTCCCATCAGGAGAACGGTCAGCGGCAGAGAGAGCAGCTGGAGAGCCACTTCCACGGTCTGGTGGCCATCTTGGAAGAGCGGAAGCAGGAGCTGGTGGGTCTGATCTCCAAACAGCAGGACAATAAACTGAAACATGTTCGATCCCTCATCCGTCGGCATGGCGATCACCTGGAGGCCGCGGTCACGCTGGTGGAGTCGGCCATACAGTCCATGGAGGAGCTGCACATGCCGTTGTTCATACAGGTGAGTAACAGGTTAGCCAGATGTTTGGTATCTGGATACGGGGCTGCAGCTGCCGGTTCTTTGTATTTTTTCTGGGAATTTCGGGAGATAGTGACCTGTGGTTCTTGTATGTTCAAAATGTTTTTGTTTTTAGGAATTCAGAAGAGCAGCCTTGTTTTCTGCTTAATGGAAACTTATTTCTTGCTATCCAGTGGGCTTTGAAATAGTTTTACGAGGTCCTTGTTAACAGGCCTTTAGCTCATGTAATCCATAATCGAATAAAAATCATCAAAACTGGAGCTGCAGAGGTTTCACTGGACAGCAACAACATGCTTTCAAGGCGTGTACTAATACTTATTTCAAATTTTAGGCAATGCTGTTCACAGCTGTAAATGTAAATGCAACCTGTTCAACCAAAGAGAAAAATGTAAATTACCCCGTAACAAATCTTATCCTGTTAACCATCTCATGACCCTTCAGATTCAGGCTGGTCTCTGCTCCTGCAAATCTTAAGACACGGGCAGTATCTAGTCACACACACACACACACACACACACACACACACACACACACACACACACATGATTTATTCATACAGCTGCAGAGATAATGGAGAGCTGGTCAGTCTCTCCAGTGTACTTTATTGATTAGCTGATTGATAATGTGTCCATACATGTACAAAAACTACTACTACACCTACTCCTTAATTTTGACTTCTTCAACACAGCACTTTAAGCAAAGGTTAAATTGAACATCAGTGTGCTGATATATGGCCAATCAGATTATGTCACATGTAGTTATAACATCTGACACTGTTACTCAATTATTCAACCAGATGACTGACAGAAATGTGATTAGCAAATAAGTATTAGCAAGTGTTGCTATCACTACATAGCCAACGTTAGCATTAGCAACTGTTTACTTACCTGTCCAGAAGAAACATTGTAAGTTCAGCATCCAACATCACTCTCTTACTCACCAAGAGCTCCAGCAGCAATGCCAGTGTTAACTCTTGTTTGGCTTCTTCTGAAGTTAGCATGCTAACCAGCTAGCTCAGGCCCAGTCGGACCGTCTTGTCACTTTCCGATACCGAGTCACTATAGCATCCAGTCTGCTCTGAAGAAGTAGCACTGCTCAGAGGATGTATTATAACCTCTTGTATTGTAAACACAACGATGGGTGTTCAGTATTGTTATCTGTGTGACAGTGAGCACCAAATGTTTATATCAATCAAACTTTATTCGTATAGCACTTTCTGTACAGGTTAGAGGAGCTTTACAGATGACTGACAAACTGATAATAAGACCATTCCAATTTAAAAGTAAAACATTTTGAGACCAAAGCTGAAAGAGAAAGAAAAGAATTGTGGTGAATTAATAATGAAATTAATAAAATAATAATTTTAAACTAAACTGATGTACTTGATAGTCAATAAGATGGGATAAAATAAATAATGGACATTAAACATTACAATCAAACACTCGGCAAAAAATGCTAAAAAAGTAGGTTTTAAGTTTGTGTTTAAAGATGTTTCAGCTGTTCAGAGCATAAGTACAGAGAGTGTGTGAATATTTATTTATTTTTTAATAAATTGTTGTTTTCAAGACAGACAGGATACTTTTATGATGCAATTTGAGGGTCGAGTAAAACCTGAAAAGAGTTGAAAAGTTAGTTGGACGGTCCGAACTGAGTTCAGTCCCCCTCGTCTCTGAAGCAGGTTGTTACTAAATCCAGCATCTTTACTGCTGATGCAACATGTCTGCATCACTCCCTCTGCACTGAGGAAAGTGTGTTTGTGTGTGTGTGTGTGTGTGTGTGTGTTTGTGTGTTTGAGAGAGAGAGGAAGTCTGAGCCTCAGGTGTTGCTGTTTTATGCTCAGACACTTGCTCTGCCAAAGCAGGTGTTAAAGAAGATAGATTTAGAGGAAGCAGGTAGTAAAGACCGTGAGGCCTTTCTGGCAGCTGGCAGTATTTCTTAAAATCATGTTTGTATTTCACACAGTGACGTGTCTGACAGATGTTGTTGGCACAGAGAGCTGCAGCACCATGTGATTAATTTAGTCTCTTTCCTCCTTTCTGTCTGTCCTCTCCTCTCTCTCATTCGCAGAGCGCCAAAGTCATACTGGAGAAGTAAGTCCGGTGTTTTTTGTGGTTTTATTTTGATCTTTTACTGGAGTATTTCCATTTTTGATACTTGATACTTGTACTTTTTACTCACTAAAAGTATTTCACAGATATCGTCATTTTCCAGAGCCAGATTTCTAAAACCTTCGATCACCATTGTAATGTAGTAATTCAACCAACCTAATAATATAAAAAGCAGCCAAAAGGAGCTCCACCTCAACCAGCTATAACAGTAAAATGGTGTTTACACTAAACAGCAACAGGAATAACCCCTGTACTTTTACTTCTGATACTTTAAAAGCATAAGACTGAAATATTCTATATTTTCTTGTTGTGAAGAAAAAAAGCAAAACCAATGATGAATTGATCTCTATAACAGGTATTTCCCATGTATTTAAAGCCTAATCTATCTTATTCATCCACAACTAGAGCAACAGATGTGTATAAATCCCTTTTCTGCAGCTTATTTGTGGAGGTGGCAGTAGGTTAGGCGAGGTAGTCCAGAGGTCCCTCTCCCCAGGAACGTTTCCTAGCTCCTCCCGGGGGATCCCGAGCTGTTCCCAGACCAGCTGACATGTGTAGTCTCTTCAGCGTGTTCTAGGTCTACCCCCGGGGTCTCCTACCAGTTGGATGTGGCCAGGAAATGAATTTATTCTTTATTTTAAGAATTAAAAAAAAAAAAAACATGATTGGATTATAACTGTCAGAGATTAATCACTCTGGCTGGTGGTTCTGATGATTTCATATAAATAACAACTATTATGTAATATGTCACAAAAAAGCAAAAGTTAGAGAATAGTCTAAAAATTAAACATTGAACTTGAAATTAAACATGATTTTTTTTCCCTCTCCCATTAATCATCTTATGATTTATCCCGGGTTGGGAACCACTGAACTAAACTACCTAAGTATTTATAAACTAAAACAAAGACAACAGTAAAACGCTGCTGCCCTGTTGTTTCATCAGTATTAACAATCTAATAATGTCATGTAGAATGATGTCACAGGGGCCTTTTCACTGCTCTGCACTTTCACTTTTGATGCACAAGTTTAATTTGCTGATGATAAAATACTTGTGTACTTTTACTTAAGTATATTATCTTAGTGATTCTTCCACTACTGGGATTTAGATTAAGATTAAGTATGGAAATACTTGATAGGAAGAAAAGCGATGCTTATTCATGATTTTGTAAAGTTTTGAAGAAAACCTCAATTCCATTCAGAAATCCTCAGAAAATGTATCAAAGAATTAAATATTAGATTGGAAATAAATTAAACATGGACAGATGAAAAAATCTGTTCTGAACCAAAATAATAACTCGTTCCTATAATTCAGTTGTAACCTCTGGTCAGTTAGCATCAGACTGTAGTAGTGTGTATCGGTCCCCAGCTCTCTGTGAGACATCTATTCATTCTGTATACATTATGTAGACGATGATCCACTTGTTGCCAAGAGATTGAAAAAAACCAAACCAATCTGCTGTGAAGGCCGGCGTCACCGAGCGGCCACACGGGAACGAGCACAGTGTGTGTTTGGTTTGCTGATGGATCGAGCCAGTGTTTGTCTGATTAAATATTTATCACCGAATTTACTGACAGCACACAGGATGTGTCACAATATTTAATGTGTTGCATGGTCTAAATGATGTTTGAAGGACTTACAAACAGGTGATTCATTTCAGAGAAAAATATCTCAAATATATTGATTAGTATCAGCTCTCAAAAAGTGATACTGACTGACCACGAACTGCATATGTGCAGTAATTAATTTTTAATTTCAACTTTGGAAAAGCTGATTCTTCAGCTCCCAAACACAGTCGAACTAAACCTGGTTTGTTATTTGCGGTGTCACAGCAAGGTTAACCTTAATTTTGTGCTTTGAATTTAGCTTCTGTAAATGTGTGATGTATTGAAATTGAATGTTGTCACAAACTTTCTTTTTAAATCAAGGCTCATTCAGTTACTATCAGGACTGGCTTTTAAAAACCTAAAATATATTTCTAAAATATTAAATAAACAGACACAAGATTAATATTTTAAGTGCCTGACAAATAAATTTGATAAAATAAAAGGATGCAGACTTGAACAGCGGAGTCTTATTTTGGAGCCTGTGTGTTGTTGTTGATGTCTTCGACAGGATGGCGGTGACAGCGGGGGCCTCTGACATGGAGCGTCCAGAGCTCAGTTATCAGAGCATGAGCCACTTCGTCATCGATACTGACGACCTTGCTGACATGTTGAGGAACATGGACTTCTGCTCGGGTACGTACAGTCGAGTTTGAAATATATGAAACATTAACATCGATTGCTTCTCAGAAGTTTTACACTGACAGACGAGAACTTGTTATTATTTTTGACTAGTTGATTAACCGCTTAGTTAAGAAGGTGATGGATGGATTGGTTGATTATGGGTGTGATTATTATTTGTAGCCAAACTTCCCTCCTTCTGATGAAGTGGTGTAACAGACATTGATACTGACTTCCTGCCTCTCAGCCACACAAAGACTCCAGGAAGATTAAACACAGTTTACTGCGTAGATAAGTGTGTGTGTGTTCTGGTATTAATCACATTGTGGGGACTGTTTGGGGACAGAATTAGGTCCTCACAAGGTAAGCTGTTTGATGTTATGGTTGGGGTTAGGCATGTTAGTGGATAAGGTTAAACAGGTTTCCATGTTTGTGTGTGTGTGTGTGTGTTTTCAGGTGTGGGAGATGACGGAGAAAAGGACCCTGAAGAAGTGGGAGGGGAGTCAGAGCTGGACTTTGGCAGCAGATATTAAGACCAGAACAGAGGTAGCTGTTTAGTTTTGATTAAAAGTTAAAAATCTGAGTAGAAATGATTTGAGATTCTCTGAGAGACTAATAGAATGAGGATACAAGGTGTTTGTTTCTGTTCTGGATCCCCCT
Organism: Seriola lalandi dorsalis; assembly: GCF_002814215.2. NCBI lineage: Eukaryota > Metazoa > Chordata > Actinopteri > Carangiformes > Carangidae > Seriola > Seriola lalandi. Next base: position 7,683,940 of record NW_019525453.1, on the reverse strand, counting down.
GTGGACCTGTAGTGATGAATTGATCAGGGTTTTGCTTGGCCAAGGCTTTGTGGTTTGTTTGATTTTGGTTTAGGAAGTGTCCGACTCCTCACATTAGTCATTCAGCTCCCAGTGCTCAGTCAATACAGCAGTTACTCTCTGTACTCTAAAACAAAAATTTGACTACAGAGCCTATTTTATGATATTAAGTTTCAGGGACCAACATGCGAAGCTATAATTGTTGATTTAGTTACAGAGCTTACACAGAGTTCACACTGCACTTGGCCACATTCAAATCTGCAATTTTCACACAAAAAATATCTTAAAATCACTTAATTTTTCAGGTGATTTCAAGTGCATCTCACATTCTTCATCAGCAGGTGGAGTTTTCTGTTGTCACGGAAACCATTCACATCCGACCCAAAACACCATCCTTAATAGAGACACCAGTTACAACAAATTGAAATCAAACTTTTCCTCATGTTGTTGAAAGAAAGCTGGAAACGTATGTCAAGGAGCTTTTTGTATCCGCTCATAACAATATGAAAAATAAATAAATAAAATATATATGAACAAATTACAGTATGCACTAAAGCTTTTTATCGGTTTTACTCTAAATATGATGATATGTGTAAATTCACCTAAATTCAATTTAGCATCACCTAATTTCTTTCACTGAAATAATAGAATTTATGAAACTAATTAAACTTCATCAAGAACACCTGTACAATCGAATGCAAATCCAACACAACTGTTCTGATGACTTTTAGGATTCCTGTAATGTTCTGTTTTTTGTCACTGTTTCAATTCAATGATATGTTTTATCAGTGAGGTGTATGTGATGCTGTTGCACTGCTTTATATACACAAGTGATATAAGTGGTGGAATATTCCGGCAGCAGCCACAGCTGTAGGTCATCAGACTGATCAGCAGTCTGATAAACTGGCTGCTAACGATCTGCTGGTGCTACAGACCAAAGACGAGAAGGACAGAAAAAGTTTAGCAAGTTTAAACTTCCAGCTGGAGTTTCATTTTGAATGTGTGGCAGTTCCGAAGCGAACACTTCAGTCTTCATGAAGTAGGGATTTATTGCAGCACTGTTGTCTTACACTGCATTAGTTTGAGCTATTTGTTCCTAATAAACTGCCACCTGTGTCTATAATCCTTTTTACAAACATTAATACTCACTATAGAGCAGATGTGTATTAATTCATAGCTGAAAATAGTCCATTTTGTCAATAACTACAGTGTCCAGCTGTTTGAGAAACTTACTGAGTCTTTTGTGCAAATTAAACAATATATTCTAAAGATTTAGTAGGACCAATGTTTTCATCACAGTTTAGGCAACAAATGTTAGAAATCCTTTCCACCACAACTTTTTGCCATGTGACTCATTGAAGTAGCCTAATGAAGCCTAAAGCCTGGGTGTAAATAGCCAAATTAGCTAACCACCCCGGGTGCAGATAGCATTGTTGGCTACAGACACCTGGGTGCAAATAGCATCTAAATAAGTGTAAGCGTGCACATGATATAAAAAGCTACATATTTAAAGCGTTTAAATCTTGCAGACATTTGAAGTTTCTAAATATGTGTCAGAGCCTGTTTTTAGATCTTCTTGTCGGTCTGTTAATGAGTTGTAATATTTGGGAATCTGCAGCGTGTGTCGTACAGAGGGGATGTGTGGAATCATCTCTAACAAGACCACTTACGTAAAGTGAGCTGCAGAGAGAGCGAAGGGTTCCCCTCATCCACTCAGGAAGAGGGGACGGCATCAGTGTGTTCGTGCTGACTCAGTCGAAAAGCAACAACAACAGCAGCAGCAGCAGCAGCAGCAGCATCCTCCTCCTCCGTGCAGGGACATTAGACCGACCAGTTGGAGAGTCACTGGTGATTGGTGAAGGCGTGGGATGATGACACTGATCTCATGATATTTGTCTTTTGTTCTTTGCTCGAGGTCCCTGCTGCAGTCCTGAGGAAATGTGAAAGAGAGACGGAAACAGAGGTTTATCATAATCCTCCGTAAGAAATCGGCACAGTGTTTCAGGAGGGATCTCACTGCCACATGACTTGGACATGAAACAACAACAAAGACGACATGAATAGACACTAAATGGTCAGAAATCACACATTTCTGTACATTATCAGTTTCTCACTGCAGCAGCGCAGATGCAGGAACACTGACTCGGCCACATTTTCTTTTTTCCTCCCACATTGTTCCTTTTTGTTCACTATAAAAGAAGCCAGTGTATTGTGTGTAAATATATCTCCCTATGTATATCTCACAGGAAATGTATAGTGGATTTAACACTGCATTCTGTGTTGTGGGAGGGAAAGTAAAAAGATTTTGCTTGGGTGTCTTTTTCTTCAGGATTTAAAGCCCTTATATAGATTTCTAATGGCTTCTGTAAAGACTACAGTTTTTGCATTTTGTAACTCATCTTAGATGTTATGTAAATAAAAAAACAAACCAGTGAGGATTAAAGTCGATAAGATAAAAAGGGTGAGGCGAGTTAGCAGGACTGAGGTCAGAGCAATGAATGATTTTGACTATATATGGTTCAAAGTGTTTCATTTTTACAGATAGAGGAGCAGAATTGTCCTTTTTTAAAATGCAGAAATACAGGAGCGTGACAATAGCAGTGAGCAGGATGTAAAAATTAAAGCGTGGGCAGATAAGCTTATTATTGTAGGTAGTATTGTAAATGACTTGGGTTGCTGAAAGAGCATGTGGTGGATTTTGGGTTCTTGTGTGTGTGAGCGTGAAACACACCTTCCAAAAACAAAAGGAAAACGTCAGAAGCGGCCGTTTGAGCTGTTGACCCAAAAATAACGCCTTTACGGTCACGTGACGAAGCCCACGGGACGGGAGCAAAGTCGGGAGTTAGGGGACGTTACCGTGACGTGTAGATCAGGCGACGGACAGTCGACAGACTCGTTTCAACACAAACCTTGATCTCTCCCTAAAAAACTAACCAAGTTGTTTAATACCACTTTACAATAAGACTACCCTTATAAAGGATTTATAAATGCTTTATAATTAGGTTATTAATTCAGTTGTCAAAACTGTATAAATCATGAATAAACAGGTTATAACTAATTTTTCATACAGTGATGCAGGCTGATTATTTGGCAAGATCAAGTCGCTGTAGATTATTTTTTATCTTGCTGCTGTAAATACTCACTAGTGCACTGAATGTGGATTAATCCGCCACTGAAAATAGTCCCCAACAAATAACAAACGTACTGTTTCCTCTTGTTTGAGTAACATCTGCTAAAAACTACATCGCCCAGCTGTTTGCAGACGTTACTGAGCTAAAAAATTTAAATACATATTTGTAAGTTTTACATTTGTTTGTTGACAATAAAAAAAATATAGAATAACAGCTGCCTTTTTCTTTAAGGTTAGAGGAAGATGATGCTCACGAATTTGAACAAACGGCTCATGTCATTTTCATGGGGAGGAAAGTCACAGTCATGATGGATGAAAGCTCTTCAGAGAGGTGGAGGATGTTAGAGCATGTGGTGGGTGTGTGTGTGTGTGTGTGTGTGTGTGTGGGGGGGGCAGTTGTATTAAACGTGATCTGTTGGTTCACAGAGAGAAGTTTTTATTTTTGTCCCCTGGACTGTTTCTGACACTGGTATCAGTCAGGGCTCCGCTCAGCGGCTCCAATCAGGTCCGAATGAATCATCACAGACACAAGACGAATGATCATGTTTCTCCTGTAAAAGCCAGTATATTGATTCTTTTTTTTTTTTTAAAGAATGTACTTTAAACTTTTTAGGCTTTGCTCCAAAATGTATTATTGATCTGTTTACCCCTCATCGACCCTGATGGTTGTTTCTAGTCATTTTCGGGTTTTGGTTTTCGTGGTGACGGGCCTTTGGACTCTGGGACACTTTTCCAACTATGAAAAGACACAAACATTTTGTAACTTCTTATACTTTTTAAAAAACATTTAGCAATAAGAAAGGCTTATATCACACAGTCACAATACGGTTTAAATTCCTATGCAATGTTTTTTTTTCTTTTAATACACTTACTACATTAATTACATATTACTTTTGTTTTCTTATGGATGTTTTGCCACTGATTGCATGTTTTGTTCCTGTGAAGAAACTTTGTAACTTTTGAAAAACGCTAAGTTTATTATGATGACAATGAATTTGCTGTATTTAAATAATTATATATAAAAGCTAAGCAGAAAAAGTGAGTATACAAACGTACAGCAGGGTGTTTATTGTGAATGTGGCGGCAGAGTTGCATTTTTAAAAAACAAAACAAAAAAACGTAACATAAAATACATTAAAGCCACTTCAATTTGAATTAATTACATTGGAATTATTTGATTTTAAATTTAATTTTTCATTATTTTTTTATTTAAATCTTCAGATCTTGAATAAACTTGTTCCGACAGTGATTTTGTTTTTGTGCTGTTACTTGAATAGAGATCTTTTATATTCTGGGTTAAAAATCTCTCAGTCTCTACATCACGCTAGTTTTCTTCATTCATGAAAAACTGTAATTTTACAGATTTGACTTTTTTTTTCTAAATGTGGATAATCTCTGCCACGAAGTGTTACTGTTACATCACTTTGCATCAGATTATATCTGTTGATCTTTCTTCTCTCTGCTCTTGTTGTGAGTTTTTCAGATGTTGTGATGCAAAGTGGAACAATGAGGGAGAGGAACCGACACACAGACACAAACAGAGGATGATAAGGCAGAAGAGTCATAGAAACCAAGAGCCGTGAGCCAGAGGTCATTTTGACTTCTGTCTTTGCTTCTTTTCTCTGATCTGTTTCTACTTGCACAAGACCCGGCCACTTCCCTCAAGTCTGCTCTGATCTTCAAAAACATTTCCATTCATCTGTTAAAATTCAACAAGCTGTGTCACTGCAGCTGATACATTTCCATCAATATTCTGTAGTTCATCAATTAGTCTAATAAATCAGTTATATTTGATGTAATGTTCAGTCTGCATCACATGCAAAACAGTAAAGAAATGAAGGAACTCTCAGCCAAGTGTTGGTTTTAGCAGGACTGGAAAAGCAGCTCACATATCTTCTGGATTTCTGGGCTGAATGAAGTTTGAGATTTAAGGATACGGTAAAAAAAAAAAAGCTGCCCAAACATTTCTGCGTTTTTTTGGTTTTACACTGACCTACTAAAATCAAAAACTGACCCAGTGTGGGAGCATGAATACGGTCAGTATCTGAAACCATCTGCTCAGGAACCTGAGTAGATGTGGGAAATTTGACCTGATAGTTGCATTAATTTTCTGAGAATTCAACCATTTGTTTAAGAAACATTGTCATACCTTGTTGGTCAAGTGATGGTGGGGGTAGAGGGATCATCTTTAGGGATCATCCTCTGGGGGGGCATGAAGATCCATCCAGCTCATAGACTGTGAATAAAGATGGACGTCACCCACAGGTTTGTGAAGAGCGGTTTGGAAGCTCAGTGTGTTATTCTGTCGTCGTCATCTTGTCGCTCCTCCTCACTCCCTGCTGATCCAAGAATGGACAAAGGGGAGGGGCGTGTGTGGAGCCCAGACTTTGGTGGACGTCGGCTTGTAGCAAGAATATGCTCACCCACCTGTCACTCAAAGAGGCCACGCCCTCATTTATACAGAACTTTAAGCCTGAATAAAATTCAAACAGGTGAGTCATATAAACATCCACCCCCCGTGCAGTTGTCATGATGTGGCAGAAACCTACCATTTTGATTTCTTATTGATATTTTATTTCGGAAGCACTCCCACAACATTGTTAGACATAACAGTTAAGCTAACGTTAGTTAGCGATCAAGGGGAAGTGCGGCATGAAAACCGGATGTTCGATCAACTGTTTATTTCCGCATTCCAACATAAGGTCAATACAAACTAGATTTCAATAAAGTCTTCAGTAGGTTTGAAAGAAAATGGACAGAAACTGCTCCTTCGTTTTCAGTGTTTAGGATCTTATAACAAGAAGAACTCTGGATGACACTTAAACCAAACAGCGGTGACAATTAGTTGTATTTTATAATGGATTAACACACATTTATAACACAATCAAAAGCAGTGGGTTTTTGTTACTTTAAACCTTTTTTTATTAAAAAATATAAATGGCAAAAAAAGCAGCTTTTTCATTTGCTAAAAGAAAGACAAGGTGATCAGAGTCAGACATTAAAGTTTACAGTAAAATAAAGCTTTTTTTTGTTGTTCTTTTTGTTGAAGGTTAGCATGCTACAGTTGATACAGTACAGGTGATAGTGCTCCCGCTCAAAAAAAAAAAAAAAGGACAGAGGACGACAGGAAAGGTGAGAGAGTGAACATGAAGTGTTTTCCTTCAGCCTCGGCTCTGGTCTGAAGTGAATCTAGTCTGTCTTACAGGTGGATTTAAAACAAAGGCACAAATGGGTTTTTGAAGATTTCAGTGTCTTGACGTCTTGGTCCAACAGTGGCTGGAGTCACCACTTAAACTGAACAAGTGCCTTTGTTTTTTCTAGTTCTCCTCAGTAGCAGAAACTTGACTTTAGGGTTGAATCATCAAGAATCCTGCAGCTCTGTGCTCACAACATCTGTGCTGTAACAAACTCTTATAGTTTGATGATCAGAACTGATCATCTTTTATTCTGAATCTATAGGGAATTACTGTGGGATCCATTGATGTAAATTTATAGCATCAGCATAATGTCAGTTTAATAAAGAATGGATCTTTTATTTTGGTCAGTTTCGTCTTAATTCATCATCACATCAGTAAAAATGTGTCTGAACAAAACTGATCATCTTAAGATATTGTGTGAAACTGGCTCTAATGAGAGCACCAGTCCACAACGCACCTGTCATTATTCTGAGTTATTTGGTTGCTGAGGCCAGGAAAGGATAAAATATCATGAATTAATTATAATTAAAATCTGCTAAATCAACAACATTAACACCAGAGTCAGCCAGTCCACTGAGGAGAGACAGGCTCTGAGTCAGAATAAGAAAGTAAACTCAAACCATAATGAGCATGAGCACTGGATTCAAATATGCAAATGACTTGTCACGTGGACCAGTGAGGTAACTTATTGTGTAATTGATTGTTGATTGTTTGTACAAATGATTTAAAAAAATAAAAACTGTTGATTACCAACTCAAAATGTCCAATAAACCTAAAGGTGAAAATGAGACAAATCCAGTGAAGGCCGACGGTTTCCACCAACAGTCCAGTGCTGAGGGGATGGTGTGTTTGAGGGGTGAGGGAAAGGGGTGAGGCCGGTGGATAGTGGCGGATGAGGGGGTGGTTGAGAAGTCCGTTTCCATATTTTCCAACAAAGTCTTTAAATAAAACGTAAGGGTTTACACTGACTCGGGTATGCTGTAGTGCGTAATTTGGCACCATCGGCGCGTGAAATGATGTGGAGCGGAAGGCAGGCGCACAAACAAAAACTCATGTCAGAGGTCTTGGATACTGAGACAGCGGCTGGGCTGTTTTAATGAGGCTTTTTTTTTCTTCTTTTCTTTTCTTTTTCTAACAAAACAGAGCTTTTACTTCCCGACCTCGTCGAGCACTTTGCGGTTGAGCTGAGCCTGCTCCCTCTGGCTCTCCATCTTGGCCATCTGGATCATATTCCTCAGCAGGTGGAAGGTCAGGTCGATGGACAGCGGCGGCTCCTCGCTCCGTTTCAGCAGCTGCGCCGCCGCCGTCCTCACCGCCTCGTCCTCCCTCTCCTCCTCTGCAGGCAGCAGGTGGAGACGGTCCTCGTTCCTCCTCTGCAGAAACCTCAGGATGCTGTCGCCCAGTAGATCCGAGGCGGTGCTGTCCCCGGCGGCGGCCGCTCTGAGGAGCACTTCGTCCAGTCGCTGCGTCTGGAGGCGGCCGCCGCTGCCATCCAGCCAGCCGGGGAGGACGCGCGGTCTGCCGGCGGCGGGGCGGAGGTGTGATGAGAGGAGGACCGAGGAGAGGAGCAGGAGCAGGGGGACTGGCTTCATGTCCTGCAACCAGGGGAAGCCATTAACATGACATTCAGACAGCTAATACAGTTAAAATGAAATGGAGTGACATTTATCAAACTGCTTCACTGATATGAGTCTTAGAAGTGAAGTTATATTATTAATTATAGTTAATACAGTCGAGAAAAAAGAAAGTAATGAATCCTAACACGATTTTTACCATTAACAGTCACTAATTCTGGTACTAGGGATGAAATGCCATTTTTTAAGTTTAAACTTTATATTATCTAAACCTAAATTCCAGATCACTTTCCTGCGGGAAAAATGAACTTATACTAAACTAAAAAGCGCAAAAAAGAAAAGTATAATCTATAATAGCTGAGTTGAATCTGATGCACAAAGAGCAGAGAAAAAAAATTGAGGCTATCCAAAAGTCACAGGACGATGCCATCCATGTTCGCAGCTCGCACAGACACGTCCAATTCAGCCAAACTTTACTCACACTTAACCGAAGTGCGCTTACTCACTTTCTTCTCTCCAGATGCTGCAGCTGAACTTTGGTGGTGAGGTTTCAGGTCGGAGCGGAGTCTGAAAAGTCCCTGTGAGCGGAGACGGGAGAGGACGCAGGGTTTTATACATCCAGCCTGCTCCTTTGACGTCAATGCGGGCACAGAGACCGGTTTGGAAAGTGGACAGCTATCGAGACGCAAAGGCAATAGAGTCCCCGAGGGGACAGCTGCGGAAGCGGTGATGGACAGAAAGTAAATGGTGGCGGTTTATTTTTCTTCAGGTTTATTTCCCATCCATCCATCCACCCACCCACCCATCCATCCATCCATCCATGCGGGATCTCCCAGGGGGGGCAGATGAAGAAACAGGGGCCAGTTGGGGATTCCTTGACAAAGTTCCACTGGTTCTTTCAAGGAGGTTTGAAGGGCTCATGAGTTAAACATTACTGAGCTCAGTGTGCTCTGATGGCGCGGGCAGGCTATGGATTGGCCACTGTGTTCCCGTTCTTTTCCTACATGATCAAAGTTGGCTTCTATTATTTTTTTTATGCTTGTGAATGATTTGTTTGTATTTGTGTTTGCAGTCTTGATTCCATCACATTTCCCCTCAACAGACAAAGTATTTGGATTTTTAATGGTTTTAAATTGAACTGAATCTCCTCTTCAGCTAAATGTGAGGAAACTTGAGTCTGATAAGTTTTGTCCTGCAGAAATAAGGATAGTCTACTTTTGCCAAGTTGAAATCAAAGCAGATAAATGAAGAATTAAAGGCTTTTACAGGAACTGGAGCTCTAAAGTTATACAGGAGGTAAAACACAATAAGCCAGTCTTCATTTTCTATGCATGTTTGACCAGGCTGCCCCAGAGTAATGTAGTGTAGTAAAGTACTGAATTATTTTACTGCTTCATGAGTCTAAATGATTGAAATGAAGCTGGGAAATTGAGTCTTTGGTTGAAATGTTCACAACCTGTCGACACTGACGGGTCGCTAATGGTCAGAAAAGGTTGGAAATCAGTGTAATAAACCATTTCTCACTTTGAACCTCAGTTACCAATGTCACTAAGGACTCAGGAAAATGCCCATTCACTAACATGAACTTGCCATCCTGTTTCAAAGATTTGGTTATTATTGCATTTACTGTACATGTACGACCAGACAGTTAAAAATAATTATCTTTCAATGCAAATGAAAAATACAGCATTTAAAAATGGCTTCACTCCACTGACACATTTCAGAGGGAAAAACCGAACATTTAGGACTTTTTAAAAAAACGTTTATGCATATTAGCACGTACACATTGGAAACCAGTACATCAGCACAAACAGATTCTCACCAAAAATGTTCAGAAAGATCATTTAAACCACTAAGTTTAGAGTCTGTCTGTGATGACCCCCACCTGAACACTGAACATGGAAAACACTGATGTCAGCTGCATCATGCTTCATGTTCAGGTTAGAGCCTTTACGAGCCAGTTAAGTGCATCTTCTTTTAATTACCTTGGCTTACATTACAACACAGTCAGCCTCGGGTGCTGATTCAAAAACTGAATTCCAGCTTTCTGGGGAGAGGCTCATATCATCACATCCCCCCGGGGGAAAGAGGCTATTTGGCGGATTTTCAGTGGATTCGTCAGACGTTTCCGCTTGCTTTTCCCTGATATAGCCCAAGTGTGTTTGTGTGGGAAAAAAAAAAATGTGTGCGGTTAATTTGGTTGACAGCCCAGCTCAGCAGCCTCCACATCTCTCTCCAAACAAACCCCACCCGTCCAAAGCTAAGTTGGCTACAAAAGTTAGTGAGGTCAAACACGCCATTGACACCACCTCATGCGGAAGTCTATCATTTTTTTTGTTATCAAAAAGGTACACAGTGCAGGAGCATCCACACTTCAACAGGGATTGTCAGTGCACTAATGGATTCCTGGATTTATTTTGTTGTTTGGTGATGAAGTTTAAGCAGCTACAGATAATAATTCAAAACACTTGAGTCATTTAACATTTTGGGAATCCTAATTTCTTCCTTAGAGGAGAAGATCGATACCACTCATGTTTGTTCCCTATAAGAAGAAACAGCCCTGTTGAGCTTTGGAGGTGATTGTGTTTCTAGCTAGCTGGTCCCCTTGCCCCCTTTTTCCGGTCTTTATGCTAAGCTAAGCTAAGCTAAGCTAAGCTAAGCTAAACTAAGCGGTTTCTGGCTGTAGCCTTATATTTACCATTCAGACATGAGAGCGGTATCTTCTAACTTTCTGTACTGTACTTTTAGTGTCAGGTTGTGTCGTCATTATTTCAGTACCGAAGACAAAACAAGTGGAGATGGGGGTATGAAAACAGAAATAAAAAAAATGTTTGAGGTATTTTGGGAAAAGTTAGAAAGCAGTAACTGAAGCAAAATTATAGTTGAGTCAAATGCAGAGAAAGTGGGTAAACAATGTGTAAACTGTAAAACATTATTAGAAATTCTTGGACATAGCTACAGAAAATCACTGATCAATTTTCCTTCATCATAAAACAAAACATGATGCTATTGATTATCCAAACTATCCCAATTACTTCAAGTGATTAACAACAGAGTAAAGAGAAAACAAAAGTTTCCTTTCAACCAGTCAGTGTTATGTTGTGTGAGTGTGTGTGTGTGTGTGTGTGTGTGTGTGTGTGTATGTGTGGCTGCATCACTGCCAAATCCCATTTCCATAAATAACAAACTTTCACAGACATTTCTGCAAATGCAAATTTGACTTTCAAGTGTGAATTTGTCATTCAGAGTAGACGAGCACTTTCTCCCGACCTTCATCGGTGACTCAGTCTCAGTTTTACACGTTGGAAATATCAGACGATGAAGTAGCCTCAAGTTCAACCAGAACGACCCATGAGACAGACACACACACACACACACACACACACACACACACACACACACACACACACACACACACGCACGCACGCACAAAAATCATCATCATAAACAACAACAAAACAGGACACGTGATCATCCTTCACATCTTATTGGCCTTCCAGGTCAGGTAGGAGTTCCAGGCAACAGCAACGATCTGAACGACGGCCAACCTACGAGCAGGAGGAGACATGCATTTCAACAGGGTTTCAACTGATTTCATTAAGAGGAGTCGACCCAAACCTTTACATGTGATCATTGGGGCTTTTGTGTGTTAATAAATCCACAGATGTACCTGTGGTGAAGTGGAATGAAGTAGAAGTTGGCGATCTGGACTGGAGGCCAAAGCTGAAACACAAGCAGAAATACGTTCAGCGGACAGTTCGGTCATGTGATAACAATATGGGGACAAGATTCATTTGGAAAAAACAACACATTTACTTTCCAAGCATATATAAATAAAATGGAAAACCATACAGAAAAAAACTTACGTAGTAATTTGCGATCAGGGCATCTGTGTAGTCCTGTGTACAAAGTGAATAAAGTTATTGTATTGGCATCAATGAGTGTTGAATAAGTCACATTTCAACAAGTGTTTTAAAAGAGACATTAAAGGCAATAAGAAAAGAAACAAGTCAAGGATATTAAAAGACACAAATTGGATTTAAAAAGAGTAAAATACTGTGTGAACACAGTCTCCTCGTCTCGTGAAGATCTAAAAATGCAAAACACGTCTTGGTTGGAAAGATCGAAATTGGATAAAGTTAGAAAAGAAATCCTTTGTTTCTGTATTTAAAGTGAAATCTGGCCAGTAATACCTTAACATTTCACTGTTGAGGGTCTCAGTAGACATAATGGGTTGACACCTGGCTGAGTTTGTAGAGAATGATACTAACACTTTGTGTCACATGCTGCTGACAGAGTTTGTTTCCATATCTAACATCTGTTCTGTTCATCCTACTCAGGGATCAGGTTCAGCCCTCCAACCTTTTCCACCACAGAGCAGTCGAATATGCCCGTGGGGGATGAAGTGAGAGATGGTGATGTGTTCAAACTGCAGTTGGTGGAGAGACAATACAGGGTTGAAATGGAGTTAGGAAGCCAAGATCTCAGCAGCTGGCCAAGTAACTGGCAGCAGGAGTATTAAATGGAGTATAGTCATCTTGTACTGTGGGACAGGAAACATTTCCTGTTGGTGTGAGTGTCAGAAAGTTACAGAGATGCTCGGACACAGACTCCAAAAGTGAAGTCACCGAAGCTTGAGGGGAGGAGGTTTCAGATGGTGTGAGACAATCCCTCTGTAACTGTCCATGGTGCTGAAACATTCAAACCCAGCTGATCCATCCTAAGACCTACTGTACACCTGCTGTCAAGCACCTCTTTAAATCTACAGTAGTTTCAGACAGGGATTGAAGGTGTGAAGACTCAATGAGGTCATCCTTTAAACTTAATTGAAAAAAAAAAAAAAGGCAGCAGCCAGACTTCTTTCCAAAACCAAAAACAGAGAGCATATTACTCCTATTCCAGCGTCTCTTCATTTACTTCCAGTAAAGTTTAGAATTGATTTTAAGATTTTATTGATGACTTTTAGGACTCACCTCTGGACGTGCACCTGAGTACATCTCAGACTGACACCTTGTGTGGCCTGTCACAACCTGAGGTCCTCAGCCAAAGCTCTATTAGCCACTCCACAATCTCGGCTGAGGACTGAGGGTGACACTGCCTTCTCTGTTCGGGCCCCCGCTCTCTGGAACAACCTCTCTGAGGAGATTAGATCGACGAGCTCTTTAGCCTCTTCTAAATCCCTTTTAAAGACAGTTTTATAGCTGTGTTTTCTCTGGGCTTGGGGTCTGAACACACAGACACGCACACATACACATACGCACACACAGACACACACCTTCACTGTGTATCTTAAAAGGTCACCTCAACATGTCTCGACATATAAAAACAACTAGCCAATGTTCCGGTTACAATCTTTTTCCTGGTTGATTTTTTTTTCTAATTATGGACAAACAAGCTACTTGGCCACCTGAGGTGAAATTACTGCGTCAAAATCTTTCCTCCCACACGCTGGAGAAAACAAGACCTTTCTCACCTTTGCCAGGGGTTTCTAAGCTGCTTTTCACAATGACTATATAATTAATCAGATATTATATTAATATAGTACGTATAAACATGTATAAAGAAATGCACTTCAGTGTGTTATAATTACAGAAAATGAAACAAGACGTGACAATAGACTCAAACTTCTGCCAATTAAAAAGTTTGAATGATTTATTTTTTGTTTTTCTACAGCTGCCTCACCGTGATCTCCAGTTTATTTTAATCATTTAATTTTCTTTGTGGGACCAAACCAATGTCTCGACCATCCTGACTACGTCCACTACACCCTGAGCAGATGTAGAGTATGTAGTGAGTTCTACGGCTGCACCTAACCCATTTATTTTCTCAATGATTGTTATGTTTACTAAACGTCAAAAATAAGTGAAATGCCATCAAAGTTCCGACACTGCAAATTCAATCTGCAGGACTAAATTTCCATCACAATTTTGAAATAAATTTTAAAGGAGCTATTTTTATTTGTTTTGCTATTGCTACATAGCTAACTTTAGCATTAACAGGTGTTTACTCACAAGTCTTGCCAAGAGCTTCAGCCATTTTTATGTTTACAATGCAGGAGGTTAGGATACGCCCTCAGAGCAGCACTACTTCTTCAGGGCAGATTGAACACGACAGTGACTCAGTATCGCAAAATGACAAGACAGCCCAACTGGACTGGAGCTAGCTGGTTAGCATGCTAACCTCAGTAGAAGAGAAGAAGTGAAAGAATAGAAGCAAAACAAGAGTTAACATTGGTGTTGCTTTCAACAGCTCTTGGTGAGTAAAGGAATAAAGTTTCATACTGAACTCGCAACGTCTCTTCTAGACTGGTAAGTAAACAGCTCTTAATGCTAACATTAGCTACGTAGCACTGAAAAAGCTTCCATAGAGTTCCTTTAAGACTTATCAAGGCAATTCTGTATGCTAACTTACTTTTGTAGTTTGAACACACTACACACAAAACCCTGTTAGTATCTAGTACAAAACTGGTACATTGCTCCAGACTTCCTGGTCCAGTTCAGGTAGAGTGCAGGTAAGGAACCAATAAACGAGAGAGGCAAAGACTTGACCGAAACTATGTCTTTGACGGTGAGAGTGGCCCTTTGGTCAGTGGCTCCATTAATTTTCCTCTCACATTTCCTCAGTGCCAGACCTCATTGTAATGAGCACATTTGTCATTTATTTTCTGTCCTTTCTGACATTTACCAGGTTGGCCTTTCAGGTCCCCGCACCTCCTTTTGTAAATAATTGATGATGATCAGCAGCGTGTTGGGTAAGCAAGCAGTGACGGACGTTTGAGCAGTTGGCACAAGATGACAGTTAGCTCTGACCTGGCATACAAATACACACTCAGACACACACACACTCAGACACACACACACACACACTCAGACAGACAGACAGACAGACAGACACAGACACACACACACACACACGCACACACACACACACACACATACTTATATGAAAGTATGAGTCACTCTGGCTATTTCCACAGTCCCTCCCTCTCCCTCGTGTCTCTTCCCCCCATCACAGGAAACAGTTTCTAATAATAATGAGAGGTGAGTGTTGAAGGTCAGATACTGTACCTACAATGAAAACCAAACTTCCTCTCCATGTACTCTCATTTACCTGTGCTACGATCGCACAGAAAACACACTATTCTTCTGCTGGAGAACTGACTATGCGTGCTTTGCTTGAGTGCAAAGTCAGTTATTGTCACGTCTCATGTCTAAATATAGAAAAACAGGTTGAGGTTGAAAACAGGTTAAATCAGCAAAAAGAAAAGTCCAGGACCAACTAAATGTCTGAAAAAAAAGGTGCATTCATGCATAAAGGTCAGGCTGATGTCGAATTTCTCAGGGAGGCAGGGAGGGGAGAGGTGAATGCAGGGTTTCTGCAAGTTAAAGACTAGACTTTTCAGGACATTTTAATACAAAGTACAAACTAATTTAGAACCAGTTTCACATCTGTACCAACCGAAGTGTGAAAGCTCTCAGTGGAAATAAGTAGGGGCAATATGGCATTCAACTCCTTACAAAATGCATGAATTTGTTGACAATTATGTCACATTTGTTTGCAATTCTCAGCTGTTTATGACAATAATTCCTAAAAACATCATGAATCCTCAGTAAACACAACCTGGACCTGTATCAGGACGGAAGAAAAAAAAATACTTAAATACTACTTAAATAACTATTTAATTTAAGGTCCACATATGAATTTTATATAACATCAGATTGCTGCAACAACAGAACTGGAGATTTTACAGCCCATTGTTGCTAAAATCAGATACAAATACATGTTTGAAGTAACTAGAAAAAATATTTAAGACCTTTGTAAATTAAATTTAAGACTTTTCAATACCTGCCTTTTCTTGAAGAAACTGAAATCAATGTTGCAGATACCCTGTGAATGGAAATGATTCTACAGTGCCACATCACAACAAAACTAGCCTCAATTTCAGCTTTTTGGTCTGAAATTGAAATTTTATTGTTCTTAATTCTAGTTATTCATTTTAATTTACAGTAATTTAAAGCTCAGTTTGCTGTCCGGACTGTGTCGTGCCTTTAATGCAACATTCATAAATAGAAAATGTGGACTGAGGACAGATCAGGTCAAATGCTGATCCTTTACCTCAGGAGATAAATCTGACCCAGAGTCTGAGTTTTCCCTGGTTCAACTCACTCCGGTCACTCATTTGATTTTCCAGACTTCAACACAAACCAAGTCATGCAAGGAAAACAAGAAAAAACAGAGCTAGACTATTTTCTTTTTTAATGCACAGTTCAGTTCTGAAATCTTTCCCAGCATGCACTGGTGGAAGGAAAGGACACAGCTGGGACCAGCTGCAGGCTAAAAGACAAACTGTGGGAGAAACTGTACAACAACTGTAACGCAGAGAGAGTAACACCGTGTGTGACATGGTATTAAATTAAAATCTAATTACCCTCTTGAGCTTGGTGACATTTTCCTCCACCGTCAGTCCGTTCAGAGCTCCAGAGATACAGAGGAACGCTCCCAAGAAGCACGGAGCAAAACACACCTATGAACACACAAATCAGGAGAGATCAGAGATGGCAGCTGGGAAAGCTGGACAAACACTAAAAAGGGGCAAATGATGAAAACGAAATGAAAAACAACTCATTACTTCATTAAGTACTGGTCTATTAAATAAGTTGATGATGCATGTGAACATTATAGCATGCAGACTTCAGAGTTTGTGCTGTTAACTCAGTTCAAAACCATTTGTGCTGCTGATTTTGGCCATTTAAAGTTTGAACAGTTTAAACGTCTGCAGGATGTCAGACAAAGAAAAAAAGAAAATTAAAATGTAATTCCAATTTATTTTTTTTAGTATGTGAAAACTCATTCTCTCTTATAAGATTTACTACAGTGTGTTCTGAATTAAGTGTTTGGAGAACCCGTTACACTTAGAAATTATAGATTTATTTGACAGTAAAGGACAATAATCTGAAAGATTTAAGATTGATTTTACCTCCTGCCTCCTGACAGTGAGAAAAGTTACTACAATTCAATTCAATAAATGTGAACTCTCCTGTTCACTGTGTGCATCCACCTGACTAAGGATTACAGATGGAGGAAGGTTTTTTGTACACAATGGTGCTTCATAAATAAATGTATTAAACTAAACAGAATAAACCAAATATAATAAAAGATTTTCTTTCTTGGACTTTTGTTGTGACTGCGTCGTTCGTACATCAGAGGCTCAAGTAAAGATTTGATGCATGAACTGAAGCAGAATAAGAGACGCTCAGAGGAGATGGGAAATCTCTTCAGGATGCTCCGGTCTCTGCTCTCTCGTTTACATTGACACAACAGCGAAGAGACGCTGCTCCTCTGTTACTCGGGTCTGACGCAGGAAGGACGCTGCAGCTGCTTCGCCTTAAATCTTTCAAGTCACCAAATGGCACTTTATACTTATTATGTATACGGGGGCAGAGGGGGCAGCGTACAGTCAGTGGGACCACATAACTATTCAAGCGTAGGAGTGAACCCTTTACTTCACTTTAAATATTTCATTACAGAGAGATATTGAAAGCTCTGGTGTCTTATCCTGTGGTGGTTTTAGTTGAACCTGCATCTGTCCTGCTGCAGTTTTATACAATCAGACACCGGAGGGCAGAGTGAGGAGAGCTACACTGCTGCTTCTTCACTTCGTACAGTTTAGGATGAATATTTGATTTTATGAGTTTACCGTTAATGCATTTGTTGATTAAATTGTTTTTTTCACTATTAGTGAGCTTTTAAGCTAAAGTTAACATTTCTGTCAGGCAGTTTATTTTTCATCTTTGTCTTTTTCAGAATTGGAACTAATTATTATTTCCACTGCTGATAAATCTGCAGATTTCTTAGTTAATAAAACGTCAGAAAACAAACAAAAATGTCCATCACAGCAGCCCAGAGTCCAACATGATGTTTTCAAATGTCTTTTGTCCCAAATCTTTATGAACGCTCTGTGAAATTCAGAGGGCATTTTTCACTATTTTCTGATATTTTATTTGCCAAACAATTATTTATTGAGCAAGAAAATAAAGGGAAGATTAATCAGTAATGACAATAGTTGTTATATACTATTAAAAATATCATAGTACAACTGATGCAGTGAATGAATTTGGGGCAGAACGGTCAGACTCACTCTCTCAGAGAAAGGGGTTGGGGGTCAGATGAAGTTTAAACAGAGGGAGTCAGCGGCTGAACTGTACAGCTCTGTTTGTTCTAAACACTTGACAGAATTAGATTATTAGTTTCCTCCTGTCAGCATGACAAAGAGCTGTCTGTCAGCCTGATGGGAGGAAACTGTATCTCTGGTTGGGACTCATGCACTCAGCTCACAGTTCACTTCATTTGATCTGACAACGACAAGCAGCAGCAGCAGCAGCAGCAGAAGCCGAAGAAGAAAAAGAAGCAGAAGAGGAAAAAGATTCGGAAGAAGAAGAAGAAGAAGAAGAAGGAGTAGAAGACAGGACGACCAGTTGATTGGACGCTCCTCTCACCTGATCGATCAGCATTTTCTTCATAGCGGCACTTTTAGCTCCTCCAACAACCAGTCTGTCCAGAACTTTGTACCAGCTCCCGATCACCGGACCCTGATGTGACAATCAAGAAATAAACCAATCAATTAAAATCAACACATTAGTCCT
The DNA here is from genome assembly GCF_002814215.2 of Seriola lalandi dorsalis. NCBI lineage: Eukaryota > Metazoa > Chordata > Actinopteri > Carangiformes > Carangidae > Seriola > Seriola lalandi. Next base: position 7,665,378 of record NW_019525453.1, on the reverse strand, counting down.
GGAGGTCATTACCTTATAAATACATTTTCATCATTTAATTCTACATTGCAGCTGAGGCTCCATGCAGGGTACCACTTTACAATAAGACCATTCTTATAAAAGGACTTCTGAATGGTTTATAATTAATTTATTAATTAGCTTGTTAACATTTTATAACTCATTTATAAGCTGTTATAACACATTCGATAAAAAGGGCAACCGTGACTTGTTGCTTGCCAAATAGTGAGCCCACATGTCTCTGTACTGTTACGCCTCATATCTCATAAGTTACTGAGCTTTGTTTTCTCCATCATCAGCATTTGTACCTGCTGCTTCATCACATATCTGTTAAGTAACTAGCAATTAACCACCATCAGCAACTTCATTTTCAAAATGTTTGGCATATTAATAAATGATGATGTGTTTTACACTTTACAATAAGCTTCCTTTTACCAGTTAGAACTGGTAGTAACTCAGTAAGATTAATTAGTAAGCATTAACTTGATCTTGCCAAATAGTGAGCCTGGATCAACGTATGAAAACTGTTATAACTTGTTTATAATTGTTTATTAATGATTTATAAAGTGTCAACTGAATTAATAACCTAATTATAAACCATTTATAAATCATTTATAAGGGTGGCCTGAACATTAAAAAGTTAATTAAAATACAACATGTTTAATCAAACGTGCTGCAGAGGTCTCGCATGTAAACTAACAAACTAAATATATTATTAATTTGCAGACAGATGATACATGATGCATGAGCTGTGAAACAGATGCGTCTTTCCAGATGAATGAAGTTACACACAGCTGTCAGTAAACATGTCATCAAACATCTACACATCCTCGCTGCATCATTTCGGATGAGGCAGAATCTGATTGGTGGAGCATAAGGCGATTATGGAAATATAAATAAACCTTCATCACAGTGATGTCAAAAAGAAGAAATGTGCTGCTTGAAAGGTGATTTGTGCAGCTGGCCAAATACGTGATTTCCCAAACATACAAAGGCATGAACACACACTCTAAGAAGAATCCACTTGCACACGAGAACAGAGATACAAGAACCTCATGATCAACTCATGTATTTCTCACTTACAGGAAGCTGAAAATATGAATTTTGATGCCACCAAGTGTTTGATATTATGTTCTTTTCATGAATGTATTCCCTGTACTTTTCATCTTTCTTCTCTCAGCAAACAGGCAGCATCTGCTACAAAGATTTTACATAAAAATGTCAAATACATCTGGTCGTTTCATGTGGCGTGAGGCTGCTAACTCGCTGAGGCTGGACAGTTGTTTGAGACTTCAAACGACTGTGGTGGTTTATTCAAAGAGACCGACATGTCAACAGGCAACAACACAACTTGTAATACAAGGACATTTACTTACCACAAAAACGAAACCAATGCTCATCATCTTGGCTGTCCGCTGCACATTGTGTTGAGCCAGTCCTCGTCTCTCAATCAGCTGCTGGGATACAACGTCACCAACACCCACTAGAGACCCTGGAGGACACGGGGGGGACAGACACTGTGTCACTCCACTGAGCATAACCCTAACCCCCGAATGTGTTGGTTGTTTTAATCACAAATAGCTGTCATGGGGAATTAGCAAAAGATCTACAGATACGGCAACAAACTGGGGTCAAAATAAACTCAAATTCGCTGAGTTTGCTTTAAATAAATTCTAAATGATCACAAATACAACACAGCTAAAAAAAACAAAAACACATGGTCAACCTAGTTTGTTTCTATCTCTGGTTCTGCTACACACTCATCTCTGTCTCATCTCATTTGATCATGTTTTCATCTATCTATCTATCTATTAATAGAAAATAAAAATAGCTTATTTAGCTATTTAGCTACCAATCTGTGTGCAAAAGTATTGTTAGAAGTTCCTTTGTAACTTAGAGGTTAAGACGCCAACCATGAACTGCAATGGCCTTAGTACCTTTGTTGCAAATCTTTGTCCCCGTGCTCCCCTTCATGTCAGTTTAATGTCAATATAACATGTTGGTGTCTGAATAAGCAGCCTGAGCGCTTTTACATTAAAAGTCACAACAGCAATCTTTCCCCCTTTTCTTGTTTCCTGTCATCTCTCCACTCTCATGAATAAAGGCATTAAACTGCCTCTAAAAACACAAGTGAAGTTCTACACAGTGTTGTGATATCCAGCCTCTGTCTTATTCAATGTAGAGTTTTATAAAAATAAAAAAGGACACTGGTGTGGACACCAAGCACTGGCAGTTTCCCACAGTTACCATTTTACACTGGCAACATATTTAAGGTTGCTTAATTGAGTTCTTGACCACTGAAGAAAAGGAGAAGAGCTCCACAGTGAACTGGCAGTCACACAACCCTGTATATATAATATTATATATAATCACTGTATAAAGTTGCTAATTATTTACACATTCGGACAGACACACAGCAAAATCATCATTCACGTGAAGTCGATTTTGTAGCCAAGTCCAATATTCACTCCCCTTCTAGCTGAGATTTTTCCACCAAATCCTTAAGTTATTTTTTTCTTTGTTTGACAGGATATTGAGAGACAGGAAAAGCAGGATGACAGAAGGACATACAGGAGAGTCTAGCCGGCTGGGACTCAAACTCGCGGTTCAGGGCATTTGTGGCACGTGGTGTGTGTGTGTTACCAATCGGCTATCAGGTGGCCTGGTCTCCACCAACTTCTGGGGAAAATATCTGGCTCAGCTGCTAAATGTTCCACTTACTTTAAGGCTGTTTAGTGAGAGTGATGAGATTGAATGATACAATAAATGTAATAAATAAAACCAAATCACTGAGCTTACGGAGGCTGAAAAGCTCTGTAGAGTTGGTGATAATTCTCTCTCTCACCTTTGTAGCCATCTGATCCACTGCCAGTGTGTCATTATATATTGATTAGTGGAACTTGAAGTCGATATGACCACAGCTGTTAACATCACTCCTTCTGGTTTGACATTTAGTTTAGATTTTTTTTGTCCTAACTCATAAAAAGACACATCAAACACCCATTCAGCAAACTAACATAATGTCAGTAGCACATACCACTGTTAATACTGACAGCACGGTGTAATAACATGGACCCAGCTGAACAAGAGGTAACCTTTCCTTAAAATGTCATGGGAGAACTAATAAAGGCAGTTAGGCAGGCAGGCGCACACACACACACACACACACACACGCACACACAAAATGTCAACTGTACACCTTGAAACGAATAAATAAAAAAGTATTTCCTCTGTCACTTTGACAGACACTGAAGCACCAAGACAGAGGAGTGAGCAGGCGTAAAAGATGGGGAGCTTCAGTCTGTTGACCGATGTCGTCAATGTTTCACTTTATGATGGCAAAACAAGTAAATATCTCTTAAATCCCCTCACACACAAACATGGAGTCTTCCGAAAGCTGCAATACACAAGATAGGTGAACATTTTGGTTGGGTCCGGCAGAAAGTATAAATGTTTAAAAAGAAAGTTGCAGGTATTTGTTACCAGCACCTGAAAAGACTTTATGGATGTGCTTGTGTCTTGTATTAAAAAAAATTAAGATTGTCATTTTTTTAAAAGGCTCTACTTGTTTTAATCAACAACCATCTACTTGTGCATGGATATGAGTTTTATTTTCTTATATTTTCAGCCTTTATCACTGACTGAAGTCATGCATCAGAAGTGCACTGCCTCCATCTAGTGGTGGTTAAACAGTACTACATTGGGGCAAACACCACTCACAAGAGAATTGAAAATGTATATGCAACATGTTTTTGGGAGAGATTTTGAGGATGTGAAACTGTGGCCCCACGACTGGGATCTCTGCACATTTATGCCCAAAAAATTCAAGAATCAGCCTGAAATCTAAGGCCGACAAGCTGTTGCTGCAGTTTCTTCTGATAACTGGGGCGCCGCAAACAGGTTATATTCAATATCAGTTTATTGATTATTGCTGTTCTGATTAATCAAACACAGATTTAAACTAAGAAACATAGTGAGGTGGTAACAAAAGTAGAGCTGTAATGATTAGTCGATCAACAGAAACCATTTTGATAACTGAATAATCATGCCAACATGTTCTGGTTCCAGTTTCCTGTGAGAGGATTGGATGTTTTTCTTGTTATATATGCTTGTAAAGTAAATATATATGTGGGTTTTAGATTCCTTGTCAGGTGAAGATGTCACTTTGGGCTCTGGGATATTAGTGCAAATATTTTTCACAATTTTTCCTTCCTAGTTACAAGGTGCAGTAAGAGAATCTTTAAATTATCTACAGACTCCCGATAGTTGCTTTACAAGGCGGAAGGCATTAAACCTTTACATTCTGAGAAGAAGCAACTTTAATATTTCAAAAATAGTAATATACCTCTGTCAATTCACTAACTGATCATGGGTGTTTCATTCATCGTTAATGCCAGTTTACGTTCACTCTGACCAAGCCTGTTGTAATAGTGTCTGTGCTGACACTGATCAGAAAAACACTGCAAGGAAAAAAAATCTTAGTCACTCAGCTCAAAGCTAATTTTTCTCTGTTGACATAAAAACTGAGGTGCACTGAGTAAACGAGAGTAAAGGTTTTTTTCACCTCTGACCTGACTGTCACCTGAGATGAAGCTGAGATTGGAAGAATATCTTGACTGCCCTTATTAGAGCAATCTAGACACATGGTCTAGTTTGTTGGTTATATGTAGTGTGTAAGTCATACCTGCAGTCACTATCTGCACTCTCCAGGGGTATTTGGTCATCAAGGCCTGGTAGGATCTCCACAGGCCTGCCATTCTCCCTACTTTGAACGTAAAAAACAACAGACACATAAAATAAATACAGACACCAAAATAAACTGTGAAAACGTGACATTACCCAATTACCCACTCCGCCCACCGGCAGACAACGTGATTCAAATCAAGCGACCCTGCTAATAAGTTGCGTTATATTGTCTATCACAGCTTGTTGATTAGTTTAACTAGTCTGCTTGTTCAAGGCTGAGCTGTAGGTTGTGCAATATTTCCTGCATGGAGATACTATTTAGGGATTCAGGAAGTCAGTTAAGCCTATAAAACACAATAAAAACCTTTCTACGTGTCACGTTTTATAACTAACTTTTGTAATTAATAACTGAACATCAAGCAGCATTTTTTAAACATTGTATGAAGCGTAAACAGTTAGCCTATACCATCCAATGGATGACATTTGATGCTGAACTGATATAAGTTAAGATTATAGTCAACTGTGCCATTTCCGGTGAATTCTATCAATGCCGACTTGAAGAGTGGTTTCAAATGATTGACAAAAATATATAAATGATGTTCTGGCATATACGTAGATTTACAAATATCCAAGGAAACGTTAAACTGTTGAGTTTTTTAAATCCAGTCCTGCGTAACATTGGGTCTCGTGCGGGCTAAGCTAACGTTACATGTTTTGCGTCCTTACGAACGGGGTTAAATCAAATCGTTACTAGCCAACGAACAACTTTTTAAGCAACTTGTGACATAAATAGATTATAGTGAAGGGTTAAATTATAATGCTGAAAGTCAGTGTTACCACACGCTTTTAATAACTTTCTATACAAGAATATAACCGACATAACTGAACTGTGGTTAATTATCAACGTATCACTGTCAACGTGCGTTACTCAACGTTTTGCTCTGTTATAATACACGGTAAATAAAAATGAACGTAAATAAAGTGTGTACATGCCTGTTTATGAGCCGAGCTCCACTGACTGAACTACTGGTGATGCCTTCGCGTGTCCACATCAGCTCCGACCTTTGAGGACTGAAATCATTAAAAGACTAAAAAACTAAACAAATTCAGATGGATTACTTGCGCAAAAGCAGATTCTTTTTTTGTGAAGCTCTTGACCCATTTAATAATCAAGAATAAAACAAAAAACAAATTGATGTTGAAGTTGCACCGGAAAAGACTTAGCTTGAAATTAACAATTACTCCAAGCAAAACTTTTCCAAACCACGTCAAGTCAATTTGACTTTACTTTAAATTACGTGACAACTTAAAGATATTAGATGAGCATGTTACTGCTTGCTAATGTGATGCCAATAATTCTATCTTTCTATCCATTTTTCATTTCACAATGAAAAGATATGCTGAAAGGATATCATAACACGAACATAAAAAGAATAAAACAAAAAAGGTGTCAGGATATTGCATATGTTCACAATTTTCAGATATCACATTGTATCATGTTTCAAATTACTGACAGAAAATAAAAACATAACTATTATTACAGAAAATAAAAACATAACTATTATTGTCAGCAATGTCTCCATAAAATCTTATTTTTGTAAAACTCCTGTAGTTACTTATTTTACATGCATGAGACTAAACTGTATGCAGTTCTTCTCTTGCAAAGGTTAAAGGAATTGCACTTACCCTGTCCTATTGGAACTTTATTGGCTTGAAAATACAAGCAGTAAAAAAAATCGTTGTTTCCCACAGGGCGAGAAGGTAGCATACGGCCTGCAGTGTGCGTCACATCCGCTGTAAACAAGGAAATTTACTGCCCTCTAGCAGAAGACTCCAACATTAAACAGGCTGCAGGTACTGTAATAAGACTCAACACAAAGCCCAGTTGGTTTAAGGTAATGCTTTTATTCTGTACAGGGGAAGGTGGAACGTACAAAAACAAAACAACTACAAACTGACAGACGGTGCTCACAGAGGACACACTGACCTGCCAAACACAGGTGTGAGTGACGACACTAATCATGGCTGCATTTGATTCAGGTGTGTCAGAGCACTCCAGCTCAAAGACGAGGCTTACTGGAGCACCTGAACGGAAGTGAACCATTACCAGTGTTATTAGTTATACCTAGGGCTGTAACTAATAATAAGGTCCATTATTGATAAATGTGCATATCATTTTCTCAATCAATCAATTGTTGAGTGTACAAAATATCAGAAAAGAGTAAAAGTAATATAAAAAAATGTCCGTCCCAGTAAGTTTACATTTTCAACTGTCTTAATTTATCCAACCAACAGTCCAAAAAAGATATTCAGTGTAAAATGACATAAAACAGTGAAAAGTGGGAGATCTTAATATTTGAGAGGAATTTTCTGTTATCATTTCACGATTACGATTAAACTTAAACGATTGACCGATTATCAAATTAATTGTGTAAATAATTATTTTTCATTTGATCCACTGATTAATTAATTATTGTTGCAGCTCTAGTTTCACCTGTGCTTCTTCAGCTGTGAAAAAGTTTATCAGTCTGCACATTGCTTAAAAATGAATATATTTGCAACATAGTTCAGCAAAACTCTTTCATGTAAATCACTTATTGCAAGGTAACCAGCTTCCACATTAAGAAATAAATAAATAAAAAACAGTACAGATAAAATGCGACAGTGGCTGACTTTTCATTCCAAGTGATCTGTTGTAATTTGCTTTTATTTTTTGACGAGCTCATAAGAAAGGGTGTAACTACTAACACTGATTATAGATCTGTTCCGTTCATGTGCATTTTGGAGCACAGGAGCACCTGAAGGGAAGGCAGCCATTATTAATGATAGTTAAACCTGTGTTCAACAAGTCAATCTGTCCAGTGGATAAGGCCTGTCATGTATCGACAGAACAGAGTCCATAAACAGCAGATTAACAGTAAAAACTGTAATATTTGGGGTATGAAAGTTGGATAAATCGCTGTGATGTGGTGTAAAACAAATCCGTCAAGATGTAGAATCCTTGCAAACGATACAATCAATAAATAAAAACATAAAAAATTGCAAAAAAATAAGAAGCAGCAAACAAGGTTACCACAAACACGCGGGCATCCCATATGGGTCAGTCTCTGCATTGTATCATATCAAACATAAACTGGGAGGTTTATACATGAGACACTACTGAGGCTTCAAGTCCATGACAAAGTAAATTTAGTACACCTATAACCTAACACAAGAGCTGTTTATTTCATGATATCTGACCAATTTTGTACGAAAGAACACCTGGTGTCTTCTGGTCTGGTCTATGAGATTATTGTCACAACACAACTTTTTTCACAGAGCGTTACATCAGTGGCTGCTACACACGGTTTGACAAGCAATGCAATACAAAGCATTTGCTAACTATACGCCGACTTAGTTAGCAGATAGAGCTGAGTTAAATATTGTGTCTTCACAGCTGTTTAAAAGCATTCAATGTAACCAGAACACACAGAAGTTTAAGGGGTTAAGACTTTACTTTAACATTTATAAACCGAATATAAACATTTAATAAATGCTTTATACAGGATTCCCACACCGCACTTCTGAAACATCCAATTCAAGGATTATTCAAGGGCTTTCCATGCGGATTTCCTCAAATTCAAGGTTGGTTCAAGACATGGGTCAAGGTTAATTACTGTTAGAAAACTAAAAATGTGTATAATGAGAATAAACAGCTTCACAGAATTTCACAGAAAAAATGAGAGAGAGGTTTGAATGTGTCAACACGTCTCAACTGTGCTGTGTTACAGTGATGGCAGACTCTTGCACAGAATATATACATTAAAGCACTTTCAATAACCCATGTCTATTAATGTCCATTTTCAAAAACTTTCAAGATTGATTTTTTATTTTTAATCTCAAATTCATAAACTGTCAAGTATTATCAAGCACCTGTGGAAACCCTGTTTATAACACACTATCATGTAGTTATAAGGTTTTTTTATAGTGTTTATTAATGTAACAATAATCATAACGACACCTGTATTTTACTATGTGGTTCAGTATCCTTTTACACACCAGTGTCCACCTATGGGTGTCCAGTAGAGGAGTTACAGTTGTTAAACACATTAACACATCTACACTGATAAGAACTACATCATAGTGTGTTTTAAACCACTTTTTAACTGTTTATATGGTTCATATCAAAGTTAAATCAGGAGCTTAGTTAGTGTATTAGTTTTTAAATATTATGATGCAATAAGACAGGCGTGACGGCTCTGTTATTGCTGTACAAAAACTACTAAAGTGGAATTAGAGAAAGATTTGTCAATAAGATAAAATACAGAAGAAAATAGTAACAGAGAAAAGAAAAGTACACTAAAAACATCTGACTGCTTCCCTCCCGTCACTCTTCTTGTTCAAGTATGAATCATTGTCGTCCCTTTCAATGAGTGTTGCCTGAGAAAATACTATTTTACTGCACAGCCGCAACAGCAGCAGCAGCAGCAGCAGCAGCAGCAGCAGCAGCAGCAGCAGCCGCAGCAGCAGCAGCAGCAGCAGCAGCAGCAGCAGCAGCAGCAGCAGCAGCAGCAGCCACGTCAGCCGTAACACACTGATAATTCTTACCAAAAGCTTTAAGCTGAGCAAAAGAAAAGAAAACTTTACTACACTATTTATTAGAGACGATATATTACATTAAACTCTGTAAATGTCCTTTAGAACAGCAGTCCTCACATCAAGCTTTATGATAGAGACTCGTCTTAAAAGAAAAGTGAGGTCATGTCTTTGTGCAAAATTAGATCATTAGTGATTGGACATGTAGCAGATTGATCCATTGAAAACTTTGAAGTACATCGTTTTGCTGTTAAACCTATTGATAAAAACTGAGCATTGCTCTAGTTAATTCTTCCCAGCTGAGTTTTTTCCAACACTGATATATTTACAACATCTGGCTTAGGAAGGATAAAGAAGAAAAAGATTTTAAGGCTTCGGTACGCTCATTCAAACGTGTCGACATTGACTCCGAAGCTTCACAGCTGCAGCTTTAGCAAACCCTAACCCTAACACATTACTGACAACATCATTAACATTATAATCAGACATTTTTCATCAGACTTCTGAGCCTGCAGTGGAATTAATTACAACTCTGAAAGCTGATCAGAGATCAGTGTGTGTGTGTGTGTGTGTGTGTGAACAGATAGCGATAAAAGCCAATAAATATCCAGCATCCTGCAAATGAGGTAACACTTTGAACTTTGACCCCTTGAAACTTTAGCTGTAAACATGAATGCAGAGCGGCACAAATGGAATTCTTCACTAAGGCCCCTCACTGACCTGACACTGAACTCTCTGAACAGGAAGCAGTTCATACAGCATCACCACAGCGGTCAGGCGGGCGTCGGGCGGATCCAGAGCAGTGAGGGATGAAGGAGGGTTACCAGATAAGTGCTTTTTCTAACGACCCTCCGTGTCCCCGATCGCTCCTCTCTTCAGAAGTCCATCCCTTCATCGCTTTCGCACCAGTCTGACGGAGCATCGGTGCCAAAGTAACGATCTCCAAAATTACCTTTGGATGAGAGAGTGAGAAGAAAACTGCAGCAGGTGAAAGGAGAAACGATACAGACAGGTTCATAGTTTTTTAATGTGTCCTCTTACACAAGATCCAGACCTGCAAAAAGGCCTTATCATGTGATGTGAACCTACTTTATTTTACTTTAGTAATTGTGCTATGGTGCTGACTGTCTGTATGAACTTTGCCTGATGAAGGTCTGAGGACTGAAAGGTGAATAATGTGAGCACAGGTAATGGACAGAGTGCAGGATTCTTCTGTTCTTTCCAAGTGAAGGATTTGGAGACATTTCAGTGGCATGTACCTGCTGACTAAACTAACGACTGTTCATCGCTCCTGGTTCTGGGACTGTATCATGATTTCAAGTGGTCGTTATCATTGCTTACCCATGTGCATCCCTCTGTGGTGTGTTTGATGTACGCTGGGACCGTCTGCATTTGACTTGTATGCTTATATTCTTATATTTGGGTTGCCTGCGTTACCTATTTTCTCATGTTTATGCCTGTATTTTTCTATTTTGTCTCTCAATGTAAAGCACATTGAGTTTATGTGTAATAAAATGTGCTATATATATAAAGAAAAAGAAAAACGTGGAGCACAGCGTTTTCAGTACTGGATATTTGGAGTTGAAAACATGTTTGATCAGGATCCCTTACATTTCTTTTTCAGAGAATTGTCACTATGATGTGTAACTGAATGAGACACTACAGTCAAAAAATAAATAAACCTTACCATTACCTAGTGTGACAAACTAGGTAATGGTTTCATACAGTGGGGTTCCAATGTCTGAGACTACTTTCCCAGTATCTTTTGTCCCCATAACCCGATCCAGCACTGAGTGCTGACAGATCCAGGTCTAATCTGATCACCATCTTAATGCCTTTAGAATACATTAGATGCAGCACTTCTGGCCACATTTCAGTCACTAACGTCACAGCAGGTGTTTTTATTCAGTACATTCAGTTTTACTGAGCAAAGCAGCTGCTCTGACGTCACCACAGCAGCACACTGGGCAGTTTTCACCCACAGAGCAGAGCAGCAGCAGGTTTTCTTCCCTCTGTGATTTAGTGTTGATTTACACTTGGAAAAACCTCCACTGATGGATCCATATATCACCTTTTGTTACGCTCTTTCGCTGGCTGCCAATAAATGTTAAAGGTAATTCATAAACCTCTGCAGTGGCTGGCTCTGCTGAACACAACTGAGCTGTTGAGCTCTTCTCCGAGGACTCTGAGACCTGTTCAGGTCTTAAAACCAGAGCTGCCTCGGCTGTTTAGGACACCACACCCTGGAGAAACCTCCACTTATGTCTGTTCTTTCTGCGACAGTCTTGGATTTCTCAGGGGACTTTGTGTAGTTTTATCTGTGTATTTGTTTATAACTTGCATTTAAAATTCTGTACAGCATTTTATAAGTTTCTCTTGGAAAAAAAAGTGCAACTAAATTCTCCCAGAGGAAGAATGGAGGCAAATCCACCTGTGTGAAACAACAAACTCAGGTGAGAAGAGAGGAAACGTTCTCACCGATGCCTGGTATGATGTGGAACTGGTCGTTGACCTCCTTGTCCACCGCTGTTGTGATGATGCGGACTTTAGGGAACGCATAGGCTACTGAGTGCACGCCCATCTCTGCCATGAGCAGCGACAACAGGAAGATCTTATCCTCCGCTACGTCATGGTCCTTCACAGAGGAATATGAAGAGAGAGAGAGAGAGAGAGAGAGAGAGAGAGAGAGAGAGAGAGAGAGAGAGAGAGAGAGAGAGAGAGAGAGAGAGAGAGGAGTAAGTTCAAAGATTTAAAATCAAAATAACTAATTTCATCTTTCAAACCATCAAAAATTATACTTCACATTTCAACACATTTTAAGTTATTATATGAACTAAAATGTCTAATGCATTCTCCTGAACTGAAGTCCAGAATTATCTCCCTTAATTATCGTAAGGTTAAGAAAGTGAGTGTTTTATGAATGACAGCTGAGGAGCTGTGTAGACGAACCAGCAGCACTCTGACAGCCATGAGAGCAGCAGCTCCGGTGGAGACGGTGCTGTCCATCAGGATGACGTAGTCCTCACTGATGTCTTTGGGCAACCGAAGGTAGTGAAGCTGGAGGACGGAGACAAGACAGGAAATAAAATAACAAATGTGCAGATATTCTGATATTCACTAAAAGCTAAAATCATTAAATCACTGGAAGAATAATCTAAAATTATAATATCATTATTATCAATTATTGACGAATATACCTGGAAACGTCTTGTATAGCTAGGCTTTGTCAGCTATGTCAAACTATTTATGAGCTAAAGGAGAAAGAAACTTAACATAAAATACAATAAAAAACAAAAGCAGACAATGTCTGTGTGAGAGACAGAATTAAATTTGGAAATCTAAACACTACAACTGAGATAAATGACATCACACACCAAACATTATCTGATGAAATTGTACAAAGAACATCAACACAAGTAAGAAGCTGAGAACTGAGAAAATGCTGCATTCACTGTCCTGGATGATTAAACAGTTTTTTCAGGTTGAAAGCTCGGAAGCGTTGGTGCTTAACTGAATCTTGTTATATTTCTGCCAAACCACATTTAATCGGTGAAAAAGGCTGTACTGTTGTCTGGTTTTACACTCAGAAAACCCTAAAAGCCTGATGTCATTTTACAGTGATGAAGGGCTCGGCTGCAGCTTTGTGACACTTGTTATTGAACTTTAAAAGTCATTGGTTTCAATGTCATCACACTTCAAAAGCGTTGGCTGAAATCATTTTACTTTGTGAGGCATTACCTTCGAATATCACACTACACGTGAGAAAGAAAAGTTGTAATGTTTGAAACTCTCAAACCTCTGGTTCTCCGGTGTCGTGGTTGGTCTGGATGAGGATCTTTCCCAGTCTGATGTCTTTACACACGGCCATCAGAGCCTGCTCCATGGTCTCTCCTGCTCTCAGGATCGACACACCTGTGATCTACACAAACACAGGTGAGGGAAAACTGAGCAGCAGCTCATCGGGATCTCAGAACACTAACAGGACAGAGTGAACCTCATTTATCAGCATGAAAACATCAACACATCCCTCAACATTTTCCTGGCAGCTCAAAGACCCTAAAGTCTTCACATATGTTGCTAAATGCAAAATTGATTCTCATAAATCTTCAAAAACTTTATGAAATTCACTTTTTCTGTAGCAACTACCGTCCACAGAAGAAAGCTGCTAAGAGGCGAAGGAGGGTTTTAATTGTGACGTGTTGGTGCAGATCCATAGCTCAGTCCAGATGAGTCTTACTACAGATTCTGACCAGCAAATGTTGTATTTGAATAAAATCTCGCCACACAAATAAACAGGTAAATAATGTGAAACCGCACCCATGTGTCCACCGCCGGGAGTAAATAATAAATAAGTATTTTGGCTCTTACACAGTCAACTGGACTTTACAGCAGAGGTACAACAATGTGCAGAGTTTCTAAACCAAAATAGCGTCATGTAATTTTCTAGCTCTGATAACACTGAAGAAACGATTAATGGTTAAAAAACGTTATAATGACAGAAACTATTTCATCTTTTATCATGAGAATCACAAGGTAATCAACAGGAATACAGTGTTAACGTTACAAAATAATGTAATGTACACTTGTATGTATTTGATTGGCCAGTACAACACCTAACACGTTTCCTGCTGGAGCCTCCTCTGACTGTACTGACAGCTGGGATTTGTAATGGAGGGCTGAACATGGCCTGAGACGTGCAGTGGGGGCTTGACAGGCTCGAACAGTAGAATAAAAGCCGACTTACTCGTTTCCCGCTCAGCCTCTTGCCTTCATAGACGCCGCCCTGAGGCGTCTCCACGGATACAGGCTGAAGAGGGACGGAGAGAAAAACTGAAAATTGCATCTTTCAACTATTTAAGAGTAAGAGTAAACTTTATTGTCCCCGAAGGGAAATCTGTCTTGGGCACAGCGCTACAATCTGTTGCTTCACATGAAATAGGATTAAAGAAAAAAAATATCACAGAAACACAAACAATTTGACACAAAGCTAGACAGCTGCTTCACACAAAACATCCCAAAAACATGAAGCATCTAGCTACACATTTCACACTGACATCACAACACAACACCACAATGATATGAAAACAAATAAAAGTGCAACAAAGTGCTGAGTGCTAAAGAGCCTGTGTATTTATGTTAATTGGTTTAGTATTGGAGTTCAGCAGCTTGATGGAGGCTTCACCGGTTAACAGGAGGTTTAGAGGAGGGCACTGACTGATGCTGGGTCGTCTAAAAGGTTACACTAAGACAATAAAAGCTCCTGTTATTATTTTCTGGGAAGTGGACAGACACTGTTTACTTCAACCTTCGAATGTGACTGGAAGCAGGAGGTCAGTTAATAATCTCCAGACTCTCGCACAAACACAAAAACTCACCTTGAGAGGGAGGAAGGAGAGAGCATGTTCGATCAGGAGCCTCATTAATCTCTTGGAGTAGAAGATAAACTCGTCTCGGTTAGTCTCCTTGTTCCTACACACACAGACACACACACACACACACACACAGACAGACAGACAGACAGACAGAAACACACACACACATGGCAGGAGCAAAGAGGACGACAATTCAGTGCGTCTGGTAAGAAAATGGAAAGACATTGGCCCAAACTCATGAGTGAAAGTCAGGACATCTCAGTCTCTGCTACTTTGATTGTAACTATTCTTTTTCTTTTTTATTACGTCTCTTTTCAAGTTTTCAGCAGTTTAAAGAAGACGAAACGTGTGTGTGTGAAAGTGTGTTCTGACCTGATGATGGTGTGCATGCCGCGGACCTGCGGTGTGCTCTCCATCACGCTGAGGGTTTTGGGTAACGGTTGACCCTGATGAGCCGAGGCCAGAGCTGACCTGCGGCGAACACACACACACACACACACACACACACACACACACACACATTCATACACACACAGTGAGTGTCACGCTGACATCAGGGATGACAAAGTAACACTGAGAGAAGTTTTTACAAAGATTTTCTAGATCAAACACTGTCCTGTTTAGTTTATTAGCCAATAAGTTCATTTAATGATTTAATGTCTAATTTTGCTGCCTTTTAGTCACAAGACTTTTTGTAATATTAAATATTTTGAGCACTGAAGTGATCAGTTGGAATTATTGCCTGTCAATATGTGGTATCTTTACATCTGATTATTTGGCTAAAATTCAAAGCCATATTTTCTTTATTGCTGAAAATCATCTCGATGATCATGAGACACTGACACTGATGAAAACATTTTAGTTTCAGCAACTTTCTAATACATGTCCAACTACAACTACTGAAAAGGAAGAGACACTCTACTGCCTTCATGTAATCATTTTATAGAAAAATGACCAACTAATGAATTCATTTTAGCTGATATCAATTATTTTTTAATGGCCAAATACTGGCAGAAGATATCAGCCACATATCCT
This sequence comes from Seriola lalandi dorsalis, assembly GCF_002814215.2. NCBI lineage: Eukaryota > Metazoa > Chordata > Actinopteri > Carangiformes > Carangidae > Seriola > Seriola lalandi. The sequence goes on along the minus strand of NW_019525453.1, from coordinate 7,649,713 downwards.
GGTACTAATTAAAATGATTTGACCCTATTAAGCATTATCCAATTATCATGTTAAGCCGTGACCCAATCAGCATCAGGCCACTGTGACTCAGTAAACAGCTTCTACAACAACAACAATCAGGAGGTGAGATCGCATAATTATTATGTTTAACACCACAACTAGCTACTGCAGCACATACACTATATCACATCTGACACACATGCTGGCTACCTGCTGCAGAAAAGCAGATGTTTGTTGTCTAAGTGCACAGGGCTGATTTCACAAAGATAAAAGTTTGATTCTGGCTAAATTTCATCAGCTGCACAAACTGTCTCTGGAACAATCTGACACAGTTCTTGAAATTCTTTCCTTTCTCATTGTTTGCTCTATAATATGAAAAAATTGAACCATTTCTTCCTGTCGTTTTTGTCAGCAGGTGGCACTGACACATAAAATGAACACAAAGATAACCAGGGGAGGTTCAGTGGCCAAATCTTTAACATAAAAAAAACATGGGTCTTTATTAATGTGAGAGTCTTACTCACATCACATAGACAAGTCTAACAGAGTATCTTTGTGCATCTGGCCCCAGATGTGACATTGGTGTTAGACAAGCATAAAAATAAAAGCAAACACGTCTCTGTTTAGGTGGATAAGTGAAGGTGGGAACATCCAGTAGAAGCAGCCAAAGGTGTTGGTACTCATATATATATATATATATGTGAGGAATATAATATATATATATATATTATATTCTATATATACACACACACACACACACACATACACATAGCTTCAATGCAGATTCACCTAATGTTAAAAACAATAATGATATTTGATAACTTAACACATAACTCAGAACTCCAACTTTGTTGACAATAAATATGAGAGCAAAAGGCTGATGAGCATGAATAGTGCTGGAATAATTTGTTTTCAGTCATTTATTCTGTCGAGTTTTACCTTTTTAACCAGCCATTTCTCCTAGGATGCTTTAGTGCATTCAAATTTGAGCACGTTTTATATCTGGTCAAAGCAGCTGTCAGCTCTATTCAAGTGGACTCAACTGAGCAGATCCAATATTTTAACAGACGCACATACAATTGACTGACTTCATACGGGGCCTAAACTTTTGCATGAGCCACAATCACTGTTGATTTTTT
>NW_019525453.1:7646222-7647803 GCF_002814215.2 Seriola lalandi dorsalis | reverse complement strand
GAGTTTTACCTTTTTAACCAGCCATTTCTCCTAGGATGCTTTAGTGCATTCAAATTTGAGCACGTTTTATATCTGGTCAAAGCAGCTGTCAGCTCTATTCAAGTGGACTCAACTGAGCAGATCCAATATTTTAACTGACGCACATACAATTGACTGACTTCATACGGGGCCTAAACTTTTGCATGAGCCACAATCACTGTTGATTTTTTTTCTGTTTTTTCAATCCATGAAAGAAAAAGTCGCAGTGCATCAACATCTGAAGAAAGGCTCCTTTCTAATGTCTGTTTGCTGCAGAGCTTTAAGAATCTACTAAATATGAAATTGGCTCAGGGACGACAAAACCTGTGCAACTGTGTGAGGCCATTACCTCACTGCTCTGGATACTAATCAAGACCATGTATTATTAACGGGCATAAAGTTAAGTTTATATTTTTTATATTTATAAAGTTTTATATATAGTTTTATATTAGTGATAAAATGGCCCAGGTAGTTATTTCAGAGGCAGTAAGAGTCGCTAAATTCATGAGGCTTCACTGTATCTTTTACACATTAAATGACCTGAAGCACTTTTCATGACAAATTACTTGTTTGCCGATGTGCGTTTTTCATTTCTATGAATAATTAAGGCAGATATTGTGTTTTCACAATGAAATTGAATAATTTTACTGTAGTGTATCAATCAACAATCACACAGAAACAAAGAGGATTCATGTCTACATTGTTACCAAAGCATGTCAACAGTGGTCGGCCCTTTTACTGCCTCTCATGCCTCGTCTCTCAGAGATAATCATGATGGCTATCTATGAGGGTGAACCAGGTGGCTGAGAGCAGCAGACTACAATGGTTATTGTAGCCTGGTTTATTAGTTAAAAAGATAAAATCACACCAAACAAGACAGCTGTTAATCTTGTTTTCATTTTTAGATGAAGTGTGGTTGAAAAAGACATAGCACAGGAGGAGAGAGCAGAAGAAGAGAGAGCAGAGGAAGAGAGAGCAGAGGAAGAGAGAACAGAAGAAGTGAGAGCGGAAGAAGAGAGAGCAGAAGAAGAGAGCAGAGGAAGAGAGAGAAGAAGAAGTGAGAGCAGAGGAAGTGAGAGCAGAGGAAGAGAGGGCAGAGGAAGAAAGAGCAGAAGAAGTGAGAGCAGAAGAAGAGAGAGCAGAGGAAGAGAGAGCAGAGGAAGAAAAAGCAGAGGAAGAGAGAGCAGAAGAAGTGAGAGCAGAAGAAGAGAGAGCAGAGGAAGAAAAAGCAGTGGAAGAAAGAGCAGACAGAGGAAGTGAGAGGGAGAAGATGTAGGAATAAAAAAAGCACTGACAGTCGTACCTCACAGTGATCTCACGCTGGAATGGTTACACAGCATTCAGCCAGGCAAGGAGGGAGGGGGCGTGCACGCACAAGGAGACACACACCCAAACACACACACACGTATGAGTGTGTGCAAACAGCGAGAAACAAAAGAAAACATGAGATAAGCCAACATTCAACAACATTCAAACATTTAAAGCAAACAAATGTTTGTCTGTTAAAATGTGCGACTCCACAAACTCAACTTCAGTTCAATAGTATCATATATTAACTTTTAA
>NW_019525453.1:7607871-7646202 GCF_002814215.2 Seriola lalandi dorsalis | reverse complement strand
CAGAAGAAGTGAGAGCGGAAGAAGAGAGAGCAGAAGAAGAGAGCAGAGGAAGAGAGAGAAGAAGAAGTGAGAGCAGAGGAAGTGAGAGCAGAGGAAGAGAGGGCAGAGGAAGAAAGAGCAGAAGAAAAGAGAGCAGAGGAAGAGAGAGAAGAAGTGAGAGCAGAGGAAGTGAGAGCAGAGGAAGTGAGAGCAGAGGAAGAGAGGGCAGAGGAAGAAAGAGCAGAAGAAAAGAGAGCAGAGGAAGAGAGAGCAGAAGAAGTGAGAGCAGAAGAAGAGAGAGCAGAAGAAGAGAGAGCAGAGGAAGAGAGAGCAGAGGAAGAGAGAGCAGAGGAAGAAAAAGCAGAGGAAGAAAGAGCAGACAGAGGAAGTGAGAGGGAGAAGATGTAGGAATAAAAAAAGCACTGACAGTCGTACCTCACAGTGATCTCACGCTGGAATGGTTACACAGCATTCAGCCAGGCAAGGAGGGAGGGGGCGTGCACGCACAAGGAGACACACACCCAAACACACACACACGTATGAGTGTGTGCAAACAGCGAGAAACAAAAGAAAACATGAGATAAGCCAACATTCAACAACATTCAAACATTTAAAGCAAACAAATGTTTGTCTGTTAAAATGTGCGACTCCACAAACTCAACTTCAGTTCAATAGTATCATATATTAACTTTTAACATGTTGATTAATTAATAACTTATAAAAAATAAAAATAAAAAACTAACAAATAATTTGTTGAGGTTTTTGTTTAACATTATTTTTCTTAGCTGCACTGAGCTAAAGCTGAGTCGGTCTAATACAACAGTCCTGTAATAAATCCTCCATCATGAAGGTTGTAATGTTCAGTTTGTGTTGAAACTGGAGCTGATACATTGGTGTGTTCATTTCACATGTGGTAGTTAGTGGTGCTGTTTAAGTGTGTTGAGTTTTACTGACGGGTGTTTTTATTATTATTTTGTCCAGCCTGTTTATATCAGCGGGTAGCGTTAATAACAGACCTTCATAAAGGAGGATTCATTGCAGGATGTTGTATTAGTTTCAGCTGGGTGTACTTAAACTGTCAACTGAGTGTATATTGATATTATAAAAATATTCTTATTAATATCATTACATGATTTAAGCTCTCATTTCACTGAAGTCTATGTCCCACTTCTCCATACACATCAACCTGAGTGCATTTCTCCCTCACGTTTACTTGAAATGTTGTAGCTGTATTCAATAAACATTTTGCAGCACCAGTTCATGATGCGGGAAGCTTTGCCTTGATACTGTTTTTTTTATTGTTCCTGCAAACCCAGACTGGTTCTTCTTCTTTTTTTTTTTTTTAGGTAATTGTCTCCCCTCTGCTGAGAAATCTCTGAAAATCAACAGGCTCTAGTTTTCATTTATCCCATGTGCAATAAACACTCTTCATTCAAATACAACATAAACTGCCTCAATGTACAGCACTTCATCTCACTGCTCTTATTAGAAGAACCTTTCATTTTATTTTATATTGTATGGCAATAACAGAACTCCTCCAACTCTTTTATTATCATATTGTGTCTATATAGTTTTTATGGTGCCTGGCTGCTGGACAGTGAAGGTGTGAACTCAACAGATAAAATGTTCAGATGTGTATATTCTACTTTGGGGCAAATGCTATAAAATAATGAGGAACGTGAAACAGAAATGCAGAGTTTAACCCTCCGTTTGGTCTTAACTTAACAAACCTGTATGTTACATGAAACTGAGTAAATAGGAAGCCTTGTAATACAAGACCATAATTTATCCCATTAATACACACGAGTACAAGTCACTATCATGAGTAAAGGAGAAAAGTGAGGGAAGTCAATTTAGCAAAAACAGGAAACTATAATGCCAATCTGAGTGTGTGCTTCCGCTCATCCTTCCATGTTACATAACGTAGGTGTCGTACGTGTGCAAGGTGTCGTTTGTGCTCTGAATGAATATGTTAAAAAGGTGGAACAAATCAGAGTTTGGTACAAGTCATAAAATGGCTGGATGACACTACAGTGTGTGTGTGAGAAGAAAGATAAAGGACACCTCTCCTCTCCTTACAGGATCATTAATCTCAGGTACCAACTGTGGAGCTGTGTCTCACCAGGTTCAATGGCGTATAGAGGGAAGAAGGGGAGAACCAGATCTCAGAAAACTTAATTGACTAAGGATGAAAAAAACTTGAATCTTCAATCTGTTTTTTGTGTGATTTTATCATTTTGAAGGAGAACTACAGCTCATTGTCTTTTGTGTCTGACTGACCCTTAACGACAGGCTGTGGAGCAGACTGTGAAAACCAAATGGTCTATTCCAGTTCTTCCAGGTCTCCTGCAGTGAACATGAAAACCTGAAAACCTTACCTCTTTCCACCAGCAGAGGGGGGAAGTGGTAAAACAAATACCTTCACTCAAAGTAAACACTGTGACATCCAGAAGCTCTGGCTAATGAATGTAATTTTGTGACTTAACAGTGGGAGAATTAAGCATTTGTTACTTCAATCTTGGACTCTTGGTCTTTTAATGGCACTAAACCTGTATTCTATGATATGTGACTGAACCTGCTCTCTGCAACTGCTCTGCAGAGAGTGACAGGGACCATCACACAAAATAATTGTGATGGCAGACGTGTGAGTAGAGTTCAGATTTGATATTGAGACTGACACATTTGTCGTCTTTCAGGTACTTATGTGACACAATAGTCTTTGCACAAACACCTGAATCAATGCCAACCACAGGCTGTGATAACAGCACGAGACAGAGGGCTGGAAACGATACACATCCTGCCTTCCCCAGTGAGAAAGGCTCACCTCATATTAGATCTACCATTATAAGAAAATGCTGGAAAAAACACATGTATTTATACTGTATCTATAAGTAAGCATCACATTTCAGAGCTGCGTCAACACAAAAAGTAGATTTGTGCTTCTGATGAATGAGACATTTTGAGATGAATCCCACCAGAGTATGTAATGTATATGTCCTCATTATAAATTTAAAACCCTGAAATTCAGAGCCCAGTCTTGTGTGTTAACATTGTGTATTTTGTGCAGGCCCAACAAACTGACCCCTATTAGCCGTTTCCCACTAAAGCGCCACAGGCCGTGTTCACACTCGTCCACTCCTCCACCCTCCTTTTATCAAACCAGGACCTTTCTCAGCTTTGAGTTAATGGAGGACAGGAGCAGGGCAGCAGGCTTTCTTTCTAAACTTTAGGAAGCTTATTAGAGCACATATAACCGAGCATGGACGGCAATTTATGTGAGCTCCAAGTTGCCATGGCCAAAGATGTAGAAATGGTTCATATTTTGATCATTGTAAAGCCCATTCGCTTCGTGATTGTGTTTAAAACATTCTTTTATCAGCAGCGACTGCAGATAATAGAAAATAAACTGTAAATACTCTAATCAGCACAACAAGAAGCTGAGGCAGCGCTTTCTACACAAAAGACCCTCACAGCCTGAACAAAGACTAACAATCTATAAGGCTGGAAATAACCAAGATAAACAACATGTTCAGCTGAATCAGTAAAATCCTGAAAGTAACACGGAATGAGAAACTGTGAGGGAGCTTTACCTTCTCCAGCTGACTGTGAACGTGCTGAACAATCAAATCCAGCGCAACAAAGTTCTCTCCCCCTGAAAATTACACAAGTTTAAGACACACGCAACAGGAATGTACTTTTAACTGCAATATCTGTCTAATTAAGTTATTCAGTGCTTACACAGAGATGAACAACAATTGATATTTTTGGTTTCAGATACCATAACACGACACTTATTAATATGAAACTGGAATCAAATTCACCGATATTTAATGTTGTTTTAGCCCAGACAGCAGTGCTAAAGATTTGCTTCTGACCAGAACAAAGATGCTTCATTCACCTGTGTATTTTATATCAGGTGAAGCCCAGTAAGACCAGTACCAAGTAAAGAGCTGGTATATTTCTATCTAAGAAAGCAAATTTGACCACTGACCTCTGGGCACCACAATGTCAGCCACCTGCACTGTGGGCTCGATGTACTGTTCGAACGCTGGCTTTACAAACTTATTGTATTGCTTGATAATGCCGCTGATGTCCCGGCCACGCTGTGAAATGTCCCTCTTCAGCCTCCGTATCAGGCGGATGTCAGAGTCCGTGTCCACAAACACCTTCATGTCCAGAAGCTGTTGATGGGAAGAGAAGGGGATTCTTTAATGAATCTGTACCGGTGTTGATTTATTCTGTAGATGTGGATAGCTAGACATCTCACATGTCATCACTTCTCTATGGGAAAAAAAGAAACCAACAAAAAAAATGAATCAATTCAAATGAATTGTTGTTGAGAGGTTGATTAAGTCGACCACGAGATGACTGTTTACTTACACTGTCAGATTAAATTGGTTTCACTCTAATGATTTAATTATTATCATATCATCGAGTCTTCTGCTGAATGTTTTCTTGATAAATTGTTTAGCCAATAAAATATTCATGTTAATCAATATTTGACAGTCGATTAATGACATTCGATTTTCACACACCGCAAGATAAAATATTCAAATGACTTGTTTGGTCCAGAATCCAAAGATATGCAAAAATCTATGAACATGGAAAACAAAGAAAAATTTTCAGATTTTTTTTTTTTACTCAAATTGTTAGGGATTAATTTTCTGTTGATCAATAACTCGATTGATTGACTGTTTCTCTGAACCCCAGTATATTAAGTATAGCATAAATTAGAGCTGAACGATATGCAAAAAGTATTCATATTGCGATTGAGTCATGATTTCAGTTGGAACGGTCATTTTTGCATTTCATTTCATTTCACTGAAAAAAATCTAAAAATGATGATATTGTGATTTTTGTCGGGGCTAGTTCCAAACAAACATGTTCCTTTACATCTGGTGAATATGATTTATAGGATGGGGTGTCTCTGTAGCACCACAACGCTTCATTTATGGTCTGTTGTCACACATTTTACCCTTTATCAAAAAAATAAAAAAAATTGTGATTTGGTTATTGCACTTGGCCACATTGCAGTTTTGATCATATTTCGATTAATTGTTCAGCCCTAATATTAAATGCATAGAAACAAGCAGAAACAGGCTTCATATTTAAACCCTGTCAGAGAAGCTGACAGCGCTTGTGTTGCTTTGTCGCACAGTGAAAAAGCAGCTTCCATGATTCCACATTTTTACAGCTGAAGCATGACGCCGGGTTCAGGCGCGTTGAAGAATCAGAAGTGTGACCCGAGGACACGTCAGTTATCACCGCTGGTCCGTCCACTGAGCTCCATTAAACTGAACCTTAACTCAGCAGAAACCAGGAAAAATCAATGTGGCAGCATCACAACAGAGGAGCAACAACAAAGAGGAAGCAGCCTCGCTCTCACAAAGAACCATCGGTGACTGGTGGAATGAAAGGGGGGGTTTCAGAGTGATTTAGATGAGGGGGTTGGGGGGCTACAGGTATAACTCATTTGCACAACGAGCCAGTGGATTCTGTCTGCTGTAAATCTGACAAACTGACCGACCGAAAGGTGGCATGTTGCTGGATAAGCACGGCTGTCGGCCTGTGGAATGAGGAGTGGATTGTTTCCAAAGGTTAGAGAGCGAGGCAGCGGCTGTAGATCATTTTCTAACCTGCTCCAACAGGAACATCAAGAAAACTGAGAACACTTTTATTTTATGGGTCTGTAATTTCAAAAATAATTTCCTATGAACTTTCTTATTTTGGTTTAAGATCAGCATTTCTTTTGAGTTAATTCTTATACATTAGTTGTTTGCAGGAAACTTGAAAATGATTAGGGAAATTAAGGACTTGGTTTCTATTGTTTTCACATTGGTCCAGTTGAAGTCATGTATTTACCAATGAGTGATGACCACTTGCACAAAAATGTCAGGTTATATGATGTTTCTTATTTGTGTGAGTTGATCAGGATCGTCTGACAGCACTATTAACGACTGTATGCCATGCAATGGATTGTGTGATGCTGTTGAGTTCAAACTCAGATTAAGAGAAAAGGGGGAAAAAAACTATTTTAAAAGAAGGAAGCGAGCCAGAAGGAGGAATGAAGTTTCACTTTCAGTTTGTGACAGTACTGCTGTGTTCAGGGAAAACAAATCACAGAAAGGTGAAACGCCCGTGTGGACTCTTGGTGTCTCAGCAGAGAAAGACATCAACGTTCAGCTTGTGGAACGACTTAAAGACACTACTGGTATGGATTAAATGAATATTATCAACCAGAAGAAATGAATGTTTGTTACTCTTATCTGATTACGAGTTATGGGGATGCGAATATTATTTAAAGTTATTTAAGCATAACGCTACAAACAAAAATTTGAGAGTATGCTTTACTGTTAACGAAGTAGGACTAAACAAATGTACTGTAAAAAATATTTAGTTAAGTAAGAGGTGAATATTATCAAATTTAAAGAGCGGATGTTTGGGCCGGAGCTGAACAAACAATCTGATATAACTTGAGGGACGGCTCACGCACGTTGTGTCTTCTTCATCAACACAAGAGGAGGCTGCATTTACAATAACTTTGACGGGCTTTGTTACAGGATGCGGCTCCTGCACTGAGAAGCAACATCTAAGCAATCGTTTTAATGAATTTTAGATTGACGTAGTGCTGCAATATTAATAACTAACTTCTTATACCACAGAGAATGCAATCAAATACAAAAATATTTCTAACAAACACTACAGGCAAGAGAAAAAGCTTCACACTTGACCTGGCCAAGGTAAATAAGTAAATAAAGGTTATACACTCAAATGTCATGTTCGTCTGACTAAACTGAATTCTGACTAATATAACAGTCCTGCAATAAATCCTCCTTCATGAGAGTTATAATGTTGAGTTTGTGTTGAAACGGTTTCAGGGAAGTGTTGATTGGACTGTGTGATCGCTCTGGAGGCTGCAGTTTGTGCTGCTGTTGAACTGCATTATACAGAGAGCTGTTTCTGTGCTTTAGCCTGCCCTCACTCATGTTAATGAGGTGGAAAAATATAATAGAAACACCTCTGCATATAACAATGTAGTGGCACCACAAACTGCAGCCTCCAAACTGAGTCACAGGTTTCACCTAGAAAAAAAACTAGAAAAGTAGAAAAAGTGAATTAGAGCCGTCATAGAGGACGATTTATATCAGCACTGTTGTACCAGGCTGCATTAGGTGTTCCTAATAAAGTGACAACTGAATGTGTGTCTGTAGCTCAGTTTCCTAAACCACACCTCCTCATTAGCATATCAGATGCCGCTTTAATTGACTCCAAGAATGGACTCAGACAACAATTAATCACCGCGGACAACCGCTGTTATTAACTGAATCAGAGGGTAATCAACTACACAGCTGCGTCTCAGGGGAGGCAGCCCACCTTATCGCCACGGTCCAGCTCACTCACACACACTCTCACGCACACACACACTCTCACAATCACACACGCACACACACACACACACACACACACACACACACACACACACACTCTCACAATCACACACGCACGCACACACACAAAAGCTTGAGGAGCACGATGCTGAGCAGCCATAAAGAAGACTCCTGTTCACTGCGTATGGATTTCCTCCGGCTCTCAACAGCATCAAAATAAAGAACTGCTGAATTCATTCTCTCCTCATAAACCAGGTCTGCTCTCCTCATGCAGCTGTTAATGGCTTTCATTTAACTGTTTGGACTGAATTTACAGTTTGGTGTGTATTCTTAACCTTTAAAATTCAATTACATATTTAATTCTAGGGGGAAAAAAAGATAATCAAATATTTTGACTGTAGTTAAGGTTAGAGAACAACACTGATATTTAACAAAAAGTGTTATGTACATGTGAAATATTTCACCATAATCAGACAGATAAATTATAGACAGATAAGCAGTTATCTGATTTAATTTCCCTCCTCAGAATCAGAACCTTCAGCTCTTTATTAATCAGCCTGTTGTTCGTCTCTGAGCTGCCATTAATCAGGTCCGACAGAGACACTGAACAACACGAGAGAAATCTGATCCCAACCGGATTTTTTTTTTTTTTGGCAGCGTCTGAAATATTAAAACATTCAAACTAATTTGAAGTCATCATTTTGGTTTTGAAATCGTGGATTAATTAGAGTCGTCTGCTTGTTGAGGATGGATGATATTGTGTTGTTCTAAATGGGGCTTGATGTGGGAAACATGTCAGGTGTGTGTGGTTTAAAAACACAATGGGGCAAAGTCAGAGTGGAAATCTCACTTGTAATAGGAGATGAATGTGACCTTGGCGTGGTGAGGAAGAGGAGGAGGAGGAGGAGGGGAGAATTATACTGTTCTTACCTTCAGAAGCTCCTTGTTGGCGAAGGCCAGGATTCCCTCAAAGATGACGACATTGGCCCCATACACTGTTTTCTGTCATGAATAAATAGATATTGATTAAACAGAGGTCTTTCAGGTGATGAAGCTTCCAAACAGCATTTAAGTAACAAAACTGGAGAACAAATTTGTTCTATGATAAAAGACAAGTGGCACTTGTCCACCATGATATCCATGGCAAGTACCAGCAGTTTGACATTAAGAATGCAAACAGGCAAATCATGCTTTGTTTAAATCCATGTTTGACGACACACGGTCTTCAATATGACTCTGTTGAAACCTGCAGGAATGTGCATCGCATCACTGCCGTGCTCTCATGTGCAAAAACACAGACAAAACTGGGGCTCGTTTATCTGTACCAGGCGTCAAAAACTTCACAAGGGGATCTTTTAAATTGTCTCCTTTCTATATGAGCAAGCAGACACAGGATGTCAGCTGCTTACAGGAAAATACAGGACGCCACAACCAGCTGTTCTCGTGTTCTTTGCTGTAATCTGATGAACCTCACTGCGAACCTGCTTTACTACCAAGGCTAGCAACTCTGTGTGTGTGTGTGTGTGTGTGTGTGTGAGAGAGATTAATCACTGCTTCAATCAAAGACAAAACAATGCTGAGTATGTCACAATCCTATTACCTTCCTCTGACCAGCCTCATGCTAAAGTCAATGGGCTGGACACTTTAGTATCGATTCTGAGGAAGTGAGTAGAGAGAGAGAGAGAGAGAGAGAGAGAGAGAGAGAGAGAGAGAGAGAGAGAGAGAGAGGAGGTGAGGTTGTGTGTGAAGCAGAAAAAGTGAATGCTAAAGAAACAGATGAGTGTTTATCGATTTGTTCATTTCCCTCTTAGCTTTTAGCTAAGAGATGATTTAGTGAGTCTTTAACATGTTTAAATGTTGGTGAGAGAAAGAGAGAGAGAGAGAGAGGGAGAGAGAAAAGGTGACTTCCAGTTTTACCAGAGAAGACACAAGAAAACTCGGCTACGCCCTCTTGTTCATCAATGTAACTGGTAGAAACACACACACACAGTATACACAGCCTGCAGCTGGGTGGCCCTTAAAGGCCTCAGCACCCTCGGGGGCCAGAGGCTTAATTACATCCAGCACAGTACAAAAGGCCCATAAAATGATTTCAGAGTCACAAGTCGTGATAGGCGATTTCCCGCCTGGTGTTGGTGCTTTTCAGCCATGAAATTACATTGCAAAGAAATAGAGAGTAGTTGTCAGAGTACTACACTGCCAGATTGATTCCTCACAATGCTTCTGGGAGGGGATGTGTGCTCTTTGCTCGGGTTAATGTCCTGTAAACTAAATCCTTAATAATTAGCAAATTAGCAGGCAGCTCAATTGGCATCAGCTCAAACGATGAATACATCCCCAGGGGTGTTCAGTGATTTGTAACAGCAACCGTAATTTTAATCCTGGGAAAAAAAACACTGATTCAATTTTGGTTTTATGGTGAAGACGGACGATCCTGATGAAGTGAACTGACATGTGCTGTCCCACTGAGGCCTGTGTCCCTGTTCTCCAACTACAAGGACGACATGGAAATATTATAGATGGTTATCACCTCTGCTTGTAGATCTACTTCTTTATTCCTGCTTTATTTATATGGTTAACCTTTTCAGTTTATGTCCAAAAAATGCATTTGTGTTTTACTTTTATTCATCCGCCTCTTCTAGTTCATTCTTATTATCAAAACGACAAATAGCACTTTATCAGAATATAGATGCTGTCACATATGAGGAGTTCATCACAGATCAGTAATTCAGTTTATCACTAATATCTGTGAGGTTTTTCAGTAAATCAATAAATAAAATAATCACAAATTAATAAAGTAAAAACAACAAAGATTTGGTCAAAGTAACTCAGATTTGATCTTTCTGACTTCAGGGAGGTGAACACTCAACAACACCTGGGGAATTATATAAATAAGCATAATATACAATAAATAACGGCTATCTAAAGAACTCCTTACAGCCTGTAACACCAGTAACTAGAATGGGACACCACCACTTCAATGCTCACAAGTCAGCTGCCACAAAAACACACAAGGAGGGGCTACCAGAAAGCACAATGGCTTCTTTTGCTTGTAAGGTCCAGGACTTGTTGTTATGCTGATGAACAGTGAGACAGACCAATCGTTTTGTGTGCAAGCTTCACTTACACACTGTGGGCAGGACACCGTCTTTCTGGTGGGACCGATAGTGAGAGGTTGTCGTACCAAAAGATACTGAACAGCCGTAAAGACTGCTGAAACTTATCACCAACATACACACATCTCCACTCCGGAGTTCTCAGAGGTTCAGAGTATGATGAAGGTCTTTGGTGGGAAGAACCAAGGAACTCTTCTGACAGAAAGCTCACACACTGACAAAGGATGTTTGTGGCCGCTACACACGGGTTGTTACTCAGCTCATTTTTAACATGTATGATCCATGTTTTTCAGAATTTCATTATGAAACAGCGTCTGAATGATGAGTGACGAGTGTCCTGGATCTGTCTTCATTTTTTACACACAGATTTTTTTAGTATTTATAAGTCACAAAAGGTGCATATCTCGACAACAAACTTAATATGAAGAGTATGAGCAGAGTTGTGCACATAAGAACAAAAATTCTCCTGTGTGACAACTTCAACTACAAATCAACTAGTTCATAAAACAACACTCATTTCCACATCGCTGCTTTATGTCTCCATGTGTTCGTTTCTACTTAGATCTGGGACACTGGAGGTGATTTTGAGTCCTAAAGATCAGTGAGTAAACTAGGAGAGAACGATTAGCAGCAATAATTAAAACACTTCAAACCCCACTGCTACCATTGTTTCCCCATTAGTGAATTGAATTGATTGCGTAAAGTGTTTATGGGCTGTGCCGCTCCTCCGGCTCGTTGAGCCTAAAATAGTGTAATACAGTATCAGTCGTCATCAGTTATCAGCTGCATGACTGCCATGTGAAGGTGGTGCCCGTGTGGCTCGGTCACAACAAATTGGAGGGTACACTGGCGTTCCCACAAAGCCTTGCGTCCACCCTCTGATGATGAAATCTACATCGCTCAGAGCCCAGCGGACCCCCGCGGCTCAGATACACAGGGTATAACACCGGTCTTACCCATTCTTTGCGTCTGCTGTGAGAGGTGAAGTCGTACACCGGCACTTTGATGCTTTTCCCTTTCTTCAGCTTCCTGAGGACGGTGACCAGCAGCTCGAAGTCGAAGGCATCGGGGTGGTCAAAGTTATACTCGTTTTTAGCTGCCAACTCCTGCTCCTCTTTGTTTAACACCTGGAAACACAAACAACGAGTTAGCCATGCAAGATTCAAGACTAAAGATGTTAATAAAAGGGACTGGTGTTGCTCGGTTACAGTTATTTTATAAGAGCAACGGTGGTGTAGCAAATTTCAATTGTATCATTGTGCGTTTGTGTTAAAAATCTTTATAATTACAGCTGATAAAGTTGGTAAAAAGTCTGTGTTTTTCTCAGCGAGGTGCAAAGGGAACAGGTTGATAATGCACTTCAGAAATGAGGCAGTTAATCCTCCCTTCTTTAACAAGCAGCTAATGAGGTGTGTTAAATGTAATACAGCTGGTACTTTTTCTGGGAATGAAACACTTAGTGTGTGTGATCATGAAATGATGTTTGATGTCTTAAGGTGCAAGAATGGAAAAAATTAGAAAAGTTTTACTGATCAAAAAACATCTTTAATCTTTAAATCTTTATCTTCCCATTGGAAAGGAAAGTTTGCATCGACTGCAATTCTTGAAATCCACCCACAGACTTCCTGTTGCCTCGTCTCCACTCTCTTTTTATCCACATTTGTCCTGGTGCCCTTTAGTGCCGTCTATCAAAGGCATAAAGTCCACAGAGATATATTTCACCTTTAAAAGAATATGCACCAGCTCAACTGTTACATTAAATTTAAAGAGGCTCAACAGACCAGAATGTAAGGTACTGCCAGCGCCAAAATTGTCCTCTCCCATTCACCTTCAACACATCACTAGATATCTACTGTATGTGTGTATATACGAGCCACCTTTAATTGAGAGCAACAATTCTCAGCTGGTCATTTTAAAGCTCATATCTAGGATCTAACATCGCCAAGGATCAGAGCGGATTTCTCCTTTAAGACTGAACCCACCCCACTCATTTCACTCACTCATGTTAAATTAATACACAACAACTAGCACCAATCCATAGAGACATGCAGATATAATTGACTCTCTTGGATTCAGTGAGTCGAGGAAACGGAGAACTCATCGACCTCTGGTCTCGGAGGAGAGACGCCTGTAATTGATATGACCTATGGTGTTTAAACGGTTATCGTCAGAGGCTTTTACTCACTGTGCTGACATCAGCACTGCAGCCTTCAGTCCAGTGCTTAATCCAATATATCCCGGACTGATGAATAACTAAAAGAGACCTCATAATTGCAGTAAGTAAAGCTGCTAATGTTCTGTAATCACTACTCTTTAAATGCTTGTTTATATTTTAAATAAGATTAGTTTGAGTTTAGTACCTTGTAGAAGGAGTCCATCGAGAGCAGAACCACCCAGGGAACGTCCAGAGCTTCAATGATCTTATTGGCTACTGTGGTTTTACCAGAAGCACTTCCTCCACACAGACCTACCAGAGGAAAACACACACAACCACAACTGTCACCAACAGATAAAAATAAAACCTGCAGCTCCACATGTGGTAGACATATTTAAAACCACCACAGAAATCAGGCAACATCTGTTGTATTAGAGGAAGACAGCAGTGGGTTTTGTTTTTTTTGTTGTTTGAGTTGTGGTACATCTGCAGAGCATGTTTGGTCTTTAAAATGTCAGAAAATATCAAAAAGTGCTGATCTCAATTTCCCAAAGCCCAAGGTGACACCTTCAAATATTACAAGCAGCACTCCAAAACAAAAACACACTCGATTTACTGCAAATTCTTGTAACGCTTGTAACCTTGGTTTCCTTCCCACATCATTTTTGTATCGACACAGACAGGCGAAGGACTCTCTACAGAAAGTTTGGACACGACAGCGCAGATGACGTGCTGCAGGAAGATCACGCCTCGCCGCTCTTACAGAGAAGAGCTCCACTACACCTGTCAGACCTCTGCTGCTGCACTGCAGTCACCTGAGAGGTTCTGCCACCTTAATGAAGTCCCACATACACACACAGCATCTGTGCATTGTGGACAGACTGATTCGTTTTTCATTTTTCTTGCCCGCCTCAAGATCTCTACCTGCAAACACTGACATCTTGGGTTTTGACACACCTGGCATAGTCATGATAACATTTATTTCTGGCATATTATCCCTGTTTAGCAGTTATTTGTATTGCTGTGAAACTAGAAAAACTACAAATAGTGGTACCAAAAAAAAAACAACAAAAAAAAAAGACACTCAGAATGAAGCCCTTCTTTACCTCACACAACCCGCCTGGGTTAAAGACCACAACAGCAATCCTTCAGGACAACAATCCTGGGCACCGGGCCAGAATGACAGACTGGCTGGGGAAAAAGGTGAAAAAGAGGATGCAATTGCTGCGAACGGCTGTGTGTCTGTGCAGAAATAGCCTACGGAGCTACTTCTGTGGTATAAACAACTCTCAGTGAAGTGTTGGGATGGGTTTTTTTTGCACAGATAAGACCCATCAAGGTCAAAACTGCTGACTGGGAGACGGCGGAAAGAAACACTGCAGCGCTGCTCATTTCTATGTATGATCATAGTGTGTGAGGGGTTATAGAAATACTGACTCCCACTTACTGCTTCCCTATAGATTCAGTATAGATGACAAATTCTGAGTGTGACGCCTGGCCACTGAAACAACAGATAAAACTGCCTTTTCTATTAGCAATAAAACCAGACTGTAAGAAAGCAGCAACCTCTAGTATCGATGATGCTTTACAATATTTATACCTTTCTCTCTTTGTTCATTCATCCACCCATCTTTTTTGTTGTCATCACTTCCTCTTCTGTCTCCATCTCCCAGTGAATAATGTTGGTTTTTCCTCTGTCCGGCTCCCTGCTGTTGCACAGTCTGGTCCTTTAAGCCGGACCCATTTCCACCGCAGTTACAGCTGAGTGTGAAATTGTGACCAGTCACCGTGGCCCATTGACAATAACAGATTGCCTACTAAAGATAATGTCCACCTCTCCCTCCACGTAATCCCGCTCATGCCAATCTGATGTGTTTAATCACGGGACATTGGCTCCGCGAAAGTCAAACACACACATCACACACACGCACACATGCACACGCACACACACAGTCTGTGTCACGGTTGATTTTACTGCTGCTGGGGCTCGTCCTGAGGAGGCCATGCAGTAAAGACTCAAGCCAGAGCATCATGAGCCAGTGTTTAAAAATATTTCACGGCAAAAATCTTTCTTATATTGAGAAAACTTCAAATCATTGATTAAGTCATTTATCACAAAAAAAAAAAAAAAAAAACACCATGAATTTACAGTTCAGGGTCTAAAAGAGGATTTTCTCAGTTTCATACCATTAAAGAGGAATATTTCTCAGTTATAGACTGCTGGCCATAAAAAAAGAAACTATTTGAGAATTTTTATGGGGCCGGGGCCCCTTGATTGTCCCTGTTGCCAGTTTAAAGATAAGAGGTGATCCTGCTCTTGCGTCAGGGCGGCATCGAGGCTCTAGAACAACCTGTCTGAGAAATTCAGTCCCTTTCTTCTTAAAACACATTTTCATCTTCTCAGCATATGCTGGTTTTATCTCGTTCCTGCTCGCCTGTATTTTCTGATTTGTCTGTGTCTGTTGGTTTTTATCTGATTGTCTCATCTCACCTGATTTCATTTTATAGTCTTTTATTGTTCCAGAGATGTTTTATAGTTAAACTACCTTGTAATTTTAAGATTTTGAAATGTGAGATAAGAATAAAGTTATTGTTATTATTGTTGTTGTTATTGAGAAACTGCAGCATTCTTTTTGCCACCATGAAAAACTAGAATCACCTCCTGGTGGCTGTCTGCCTCCTCCACTCAGACTAGTTTCAGGTTACATCCCTGTTTATCCAGAGTCACAGAAAATATGAACCATTTGGGTGAAATTTTGTCATAATTGCTGTGTTAAGTCTTGGGTTATGGCTAAAAAGTGTTTTCTGAGGTCACACTGACCTTTGACCACCAATTGTAATCAGTTCAACCTTGTCTCCCAGTGGACATTTGTGCCAAATGTGAAGGGATTTCCTTGAAGTGATTTGTGAGGTCACCATGACCTTGACCTTTAGCCACCAAAATCTTATCGGTTCATCCTTGAGTCCAGGTGAACGTTTGTACCTAACTTTAAGAAACTCCCTCATGGTGTTGTGGAGATATCATGTTCACAAGACTGAGACGAACGTACGTACAAATTGCCCCATATGCCCCCCCCCCTGACTGTCACCGGCGTGGAGGTATAAGAAATTAGAGAAGATCTATATTTTAATTCTAAGCTGTGCTATTCATATTTGATCCGTCAGATTAGAGATGTACCAGGAATCCTCTTGTAATCTTAATCAAAGTAGTTGTGAACACACAGGACGACTGAAGTGTCCTTGTTCCCTCACCTATGACAAAGGCCTCTTTGAAGGTGGTCCCGGTGACGTTGTACCACGGCGGTCTGCCAGCGATGTAGATGGTCCGCTTGTTGGTCCTCAGCAGCGGAGGTTCCGTCTTCGACTGGCTCGTGGTCCGTTTCCGTGGAGATAAAGACGGGGTCAAAGGGCAGCGGGTGACACGGTTTGAGAGGCCATCCAAGGAATCATCTCCACTTCCACTGAGGGTAAACACAACAGATGTGAAAGTCAGAAGCAGCTGACTGACTTCCTTCTACAGGTTCACCTCACTGGTCTGTTGACTGAACTTTTACAAAACACCTGTGACTGGTCAAAGTTTACCTGTGAAGAGGCAGCACTTGATCCGATTTAGTCTCTGTGACTTGTCGTCTGCATGTTCACTTTAATTTTAATTTTGTGTGTGTATGTGTTTGTTGCCATCAGAAATGCCTTGTTAGCTCATAGTTGACCCCCTGCTGCTGCTCCAATACAGGCAATTCATTCATTTGAAGGTATCTGAAGGTTCCTCAAAGCTAAATGTGAGGCAGGTGTAACAGAACTGATGCTGTCAAAATCAGCCTTTTTCTTTCCAAGCAGCTAATCAGAGTTCTGAAGATATACATGGGAAGGAAATGGCGCTAAGATTTTTTAAAACTGGCCCAAATTTGAGCCTTTAAATTCTTCTTTTTTTTTTTACTTTTGAGGACTTGCAGATGCTCTTCTGTCCTGCAGAGATTTGAGAGGGAGTCTGTCTACTCCAGCATCTCTCTCTCTCTCTCTCTCCACAGTGAAGTGTCTGCTGTCGGTGTGGGTGAGGGGGAGGAAGGGAGAACTTGCCAATCCTCCCCAGGAAATCACACCGCTGCCCTGGACACAGCAATGGCACAGGGTGGGGCCTCCATTCACATGAGTAAGGCTGTCATCACTTGGCTGGGACATTCTGTGACTACTTGCCAATTTTCTGAAATGATCTTTAGTGTGCTCTGGTTGTCCTCCAAAAAATGAATAAAAATGAAATTCAGTTTTAAATCTGGCAGTTTGATGCTGCCTCAATTAGCCATAAACATGAAGATCTTAAACATACAAATTATCAAGGTCTAATGGTGAAGACGTTTGTCATTATCCATGATATTAATAATTTAATCATTGAGCTGGTTGAAATGCATTCCTGCTGCTCTCCATTGTCCAAATTCTGCATATTGATAAACATGAAGAGAAATTATTCAAATTCTAAAATGCTGCTTGGTAGATTGAGTGCAGCAGCTCAGGGGGTGCAATAAACAATTATTTTCATCTTCAATTCACCTGCAGACTATTTTCTCAATTAATAATTTTGCTGCAAACCATCAGAAAATAGATATGTACAGTCTCGTAGAGCCCAAGGTGACGTTTTCAAACGTCTTGTTTTGACCCACTAACAGTTCAGACTCTGTACAGATTCAGTTAACTGTCCTACACTGTCCTGCATAAAGAACTAAATGGTTTAGGGCCAAAATACATTTCTGACCTTCCCTTACATTATAAACCATCCTGACCTCTCAGGTGGTCTGGGACAGGTCTGCTCACTGTCCCCTGAGTCAAACATAAACAGAGAAGCGGTCAGTTCACTTTTTATGCTCGACATATCTGAGACAACCTCCCAGAAAACCTGAGGTCTGCTCCAACACCCAGTTTGTTTAAAAGAGGACTCAAGATCTATGCAAGGTATGATCATCCCTGGTGAAAAAGAAAAGATGTAAGTAAGCCTTTAGGGAACCATGTAAAGATCACCCACAATTGCGACAGAATCTGCTGGCTACAAAAAGCAGCAACTGAACAGCTATTTACGTGCATGAATTACATGTATATGTATCCTTTAGTTGAGCAAATGTTAACCCAACTCATCATAAACGTGAGAAAATGTCACATATCAGCTAGCTGCCTTGCACTCCCTTTTATTCTCCAGTTTAGCATGGTCCCCATGGGAGATGTAATACATCATCTGAATGGACAAATGTTGGCACACCCAGAATATCCTGATACACACACCTAGGTAGGTTGGACACCTGACCCCCCTGCACACCCCCAGTGCTACGTGTTATAAGCCAGCGTTAGCCACAAACTAACATTAGCTGGCGCTGCGATGTGCAGGGAAGTATTGCATTCAGTCTTCTATCAAAAGTAGATAAACAGATCGTTTGTTATTACTGTTTTTCTTCATCAGAGCTATGTTTTAACACATCCCACTGAAGCTAGACATCGTTGATAGTTGGTCTGTAGTCATGCCGAATTGTCCAGGCTAAGTTGAAACGCTAAGAAATCATGTTTTGTCAAGTGCAAACGTTCACCAACAAAAGAAAACGCATAAATTGTTTAATTTTCAATAAGGTCTGGAGAAAAGGTCCTAATAAAGGAGTATTGACAGTCAGCTTAAGAAGCAGGTACCTCTTGTTAGCATAACACAGCTGAATATCAATTAGCAAACAAAACCTCAGACATGTATTTTATAATTAGGCCATCAACCCAGATGTTGTTTTTGTCCTGTCTGTATTTTCCTCTACTGTTAAGTCTTTTGTTCACCGCAGCCATGATCACACAATGCATGTGGCAGCTAGCCAGCTAGCGGCGTTAGCTAGCCACCGTAAAACCGTTTTCCCTGCCGTGCTGTGATTCGCGCACGTGACATTTATACATTACATTGTTGTACCTGTCGGATCTTAACATTGACCGGTCCTCTTCCATCTCCTCATCTATCAGCCGTTCGTCTACCTTACTGTCGCTGCTTGTTGTTTCCATGTTGACTCGGCGTGGCGCGGAAACCAAACACCGGGAGCGTCATGACGTTTGAACACGTAAGATGATGTTGTATTTTAGGTAATCGGAAAAAAAAAGTGCTCAAACATGCACTGGTTAATAATTCACAATTACTTTGGGAATCGTGTTGAAATTTTGCTATACGTTGTATTAAATAAAAAAAACAAAACAATATATGAATAGTATGAAATTTAAACAACTTCAGCTCAGTCCTCTGCCTTGTTGCCTCGGTTACACCTTGGTCGACACACAACTGAGCTGTTTCCCGTCTGATAATGTGCAATAGTACTCCATGGTAGTGCTATCTATTTGTGGATCATTTGGGTCCACACTATCACTATCTTAAATTGAACAAGATGACAAAAAAGGGCCTAAATAGAGGCGATATAATGACATGAGTTTCATTCACACAATTTTACTATAAGTGCATTTATCAATCAACTTTGTAATGTCCCTGATAAGGATAAGTGCTGTTTTTTCAAGGAGATCAAGGATGGATTACCAACAGGGACCCCAGACGACACGAGGCTCCAGACGATGCAAGTGTATTCAATATCATGTGCAAAAATGTGTACTGCTACATGATATTGCTACTCCCTAGGCCTACTTTTTACCTCAATTACATGATAATTAGGGTCCATTAATTAATGAGGTTATATTGTTTAAATAAATAAAACGTCATTAGAGATGGCAGTTTCTTTCAGCTAATAAATTCAACTAAAATATAGAGTTTGTGTCCGTTTTAACATGTTTGGAAAATTACAAAAGTCAGCATATGGCAAATAACTTTGTGATAAATGTTTTTTATGCTTGTGAATGAAAGTATGTCAAATGTGAAACTTAACTTCACAAAGAACAGTGTATTAAACCAAAGAAAATTGATCAAGATGGAAAACATCCCACTGGACTTGAACGCCGCTTTGGCGCGGTAATCATGAATGATTACCAGTACGTATCTGATAAAACATTCAGAGCAAATCCTCACAAAACACGTATAATATGGTATTTTTGTAACTTATAATACATAATTTTATAAACTCAGTCAAACAAAATGTGGATTTTAGATGATCATTAAATGGTCACTTGATTACGTCCAGCTAATTATAGCCACAGAAGTGTAATGAGAAATAATTTTATACTGCGACTAAAAGCATTTATATATCCATAAAACTAAATAAAGCTTCATTTTTGAGCTATTCTTACTAGACTCACACCAGTATGTTTATCTGTTAACATGACATAGATGTATGTACAATATCTTCTTAGATATAATAGAGTACTTTAAATGTGGATATATTTTTGCATAAAATCTTGCTTTATATTTTTGAAACTGCTGAGAAACGACATTTGTTGTTTTAAATGCATGTTTCAAATTGTCATACATCTGTTAAGGCCTGCTCTTAAACATGACAAGCTGTAGATATTATTTTATTAGACTGATAAGAAAATAGACTGAAATTCAGTTTAAGAAAATATCTGAAGGTTATCTTTTAAGACAGAGACAGGTGTTAATTTATTTCTTATAATGCCATAAATCTTTGTTCTTTATCTGTATAAATCTGTAATAACATTTACCGTTTATGGCCTTTCATTTCAGCTTGGCATAAATCTGAGGAGCTTCTTATATTAAAATAAATCAAGCTGTGGTAAATTAATGTAAAGTGACATGTTGAGGTCGAAGTGAAAAAAACAAAATGAGAGATTTTAGACAAATACCTGCGCATTTAACGTCAAATTGTGCAGTGAAATGATAAAATGTAGCCTAATAAATACTTTTATGTTTCACAAAAGGGTTTAAAGACATTATTTGTTGTAATATATAAAAGCAGAAGTATTTTAAACCGTCTGAACATTGATTTTCGTTCATACTGCTGCTTGCCCCATTAGGATTCACCAACCGGAGGTGTCCTGTGTGCAGCGGGTGATCAGTCAGACTCAGTCCTGTGTGTGTGAACGTCGTGTCCACTCACAGCAGCTGCAGTGTGGAGTGTACATTACAGTGCGCTGTGCCTCATCACTGCTGCTGCAGCTCCACGATCGAGGCTACAACTCCAACCAAATTTAAAAAAAAAAAAAAACCCAAAACCTCCCTCCGAAAAGCAGCGCCTGTGGTTTCCTCCTCCTGCCTCTCAGAGCCGCAATGAAGGAATGTATTCGTTTGTTCTGAAGTGTCGCTGCTCACGGACATGAGGACTTTTCCCCGCGTCGAGTGAAGATCAGGAAAAAACCGGACCTGTCGATCCACACCGGCAACTCCGGCAGCATCCTCCAAAAAACAAACAAACAAACAAACAAAAAAAAAAAGACAAACACCTTTACTTCTTCTTTTCTCAGACTGGACACAGACTGACTGGCTGGCTGACTGACTGGCTGACTGACTGCAGGGCTGGATAAATGGATAATAACGCCGCAAATTCGGAGAAATCGCAACTGATACACGAGAAGAATGCCAAGATGTATTCACTAAAACTACAAAGGTGGGAGAAATGTCACGTCTCATTTGACTGCAGCTGCATGGAGAATAATACTGCATGTGGGAATATGATGCTATTTTACCTAAACAAACCTAATGTTCAATTTTGCTCATGCATCCGATGAAACATGTTCATCAAGAATGTGAAAAAAAAACTTAAAAAAAAAAATCATGTCAAGTTTGAAGAAAGTGACCAGTAAGTATCGGGGGGGGGGGGGGGGGGGGGGGCAGTGAGGAGTGTGAAAGTGGATTTTGTATGTTGTGTTCAGGTTTGTGTGTAACACTAACGAAGCCGCGGAGGGAGCGGCTGTTACTGTGGTGCATGTTAAGCAGGCTGCGCCGCTCTTGCCGGGGCTGTTTTATGTGAATGAACAAATTCATTTCCATGCTTGGCTTGTTTCTGGACAGCCTGTGACAAATGGCCCCGGGGCCAGTTCACTGAGCAACGCTAAAAACTCATCATCTGTCATTAGGGAGGCATGAAGCAGCAGCAGCAGCAGCTCCCTGCACGGTCAGTCTGCATGGGACGGAAAGGAACGGAAATCACCGAGAGTAATTACACAGTAAATACTTGCAGAGGTGTTATGGGTAGATAGGCTACCGCAAATAAATCCTGAGTGGATTTTTTAAATAAAAAATATTAGGAAAAGAAATTTAAAATGAAACAGACATTTCAAAAATAAGGTCTTTGTCCTATATAATAATAAAAAAACAAACAATAATTAACAGTTTAGCACACGGAAAATCTGAAAAGTCTGATTCATTTGACATTTTTTAAATGTTTTAAATATGGAGTTGTAGGGAAAAAATGATGCGAAAAGAAAATTAGAATTAGTGCAATCCAATTATTGTTTTTTTATCACATATAAATCAAATAGCCTAATTAAAACAAGATCTTGGCTTAAATATTTCAAACAAAAAAAATGATCATTTTTACAACTGGAACATTTTACATTTGATCCTTCAGTAGGAACACACCTGCTGGTTTTCATCATCCAGCTCCTGCAATCAGGTGGATTTTAATGTAGAACATTTTTTAAAAACTAATGTTTCATAATCAATATTCTGCATGTAGGGAGGAAATGATCCCTCGTGATGTGGATCGTCAACAGGCCTCGCGATGCGTCTGCTGCTCCTCCACCTCATCAGTAACTGTTGTAATCACGGGCTGTAGGAGCTGGAGCTGGAGCTGGACTGATCCCTGTGATAAACTCTTCCACTCGTCCACAGCAGCTGTTCCTCACCCTTTTTTTTTCTTTTTTTTTTTTAAGGCAACACGTGAGGTGACACGTTTTACGCTTTATGAGCAAGAGAGGAAGAAAAAAAACTAAAAAAAATATATATATGTAGAATATGACGCATTTTTAAATGACCATTTACAAATATTATCAGAGTGTTGCTGCGGATATTCAGGCCTCTGAAAAAACCTTCCCTGTGATAAAAATGATCTTCCAGAGATAAAAGAAATCATTACTATGGGTTCAAAGCCAGGTTGTGCCCGCGTGCTACCGCGTGTTTATTCCCACGTGCGTGTGTGTGTGTGTGAGCGAGAGAGCGATGTGCATATGGCACTACATTTGGGATTTCATGCACCATTTGCACTGTGTGCGTTTGTGTGTGTGTGTGTGTGTGTGTGTGTGTGTGTTTACTGTGTCACCTTTAGCATTTTTAGCATAGTGCTTTATAAAGAAGTGGCATCACTCATTTACACTTAGATATATGCAATAGGCCTATAATACATATCATAATATAAAAATATGCAGTATGATGCTTTTTATAATGTAAATATATATAAAACATTCAGGTAAGACATTTTAACTTAACCCTTTCAAATGAGTCTGTCTTTATAAAGGCTTGTGAAAAGTCTCTCTGGCTACATGTACTTCAGTAACAGGTGGAGCTAAAACTATTTGGATTAACCACAGTCAATAAACAGAAAATCAATCTGCACCTGATTTGATGATCACTGAGTTGTTTCAGTTATTTTTTTTTAAAAAACAACATTTTGTAATGTCAGCTTCTTCTGACACATTGTTTTGTTTCTTTTTTAAACATGATGTTAAACTGAATATTCTTGGATTTGGGATTTTAGATTCTAATATGTGACCTTTCTGCTTTCAAAAAAAAAAAAAAAAAAATGAAGATGGTACCAGACAATGTTTGACATTTTTGTCACAACTCAAACAATGACTTCATTTATTTAACTGATTTAATCGACTAATTGTTTCAGCTGTAGTTTGATCACTTTAAACAAATAAAAACACCTGTGAGCGATGGACGAGCACGACATCCACAACAGTCTGTGAAGTGACCTCACTTGACCAGAACAACTGGCCAAACATAAACCTCACGATGTGGATTTTTTTTTTTTCTTTTCACCAACTAAAAACTAACCAACCGATTCTGCAAGCGACCACCTTAACCCTCCATTTAAAGGAGAAATAACAGACATGGCACCATTTTGTATCAGTTAGATCAGTTAGAAAAATATAAATCTGAAGTAATGATGACAAAGGCGGGCGGCCATTTTAATGATTCATTAAAGAAAAACAGAGAACACTGTTTTTGTTTGTAGCAAACCACAGTCAGCAGCTTCACTGTTGTTCATACTGAGGATTTGCTTTAGTTGGTATAATATACAGAACATCAACACATTCCCTTTCATATCATCACTTACTTATTCATTACTGTGTCTTCATGATATCACCCAGCTGGATTTACCAAAGCCTGTTTACTGGATTGTTTGCTCTCTGGTAATTGTGATAGTTCTGGCAGCAACTGAAGGCAACATAATTGGTTGTGGGTTAAAGGGAGTTTGGTGGAAGATTCGGTCGCTGCTGCAGCAG
The DNA here is from genome assembly GCF_002814215.2 of Seriola lalandi dorsalis. Lineage (NCBI taxonomy): Eukaryota > Metazoa > Chordata > Actinopteri > Carangiformes > Carangidae > Seriola > Seriola lalandi. The sequence continues at coordinate 7,622,212 of NW_019525453.1, read as the reverse complement.
CTTCCAGGAAACACCTCTGAGCCGCTCTGGATCTAAATGGACTCTGGTCACCGGCCTGATCTCTGGTGGCTCATTACTTGTACAGTAACATACTCAGATTAGAGGCAAGTGTAACTTGATGTTCCTCATGTATTCCAAGGAGATGGATCGTTAGAATGATTATCAAAACAACTTGGGAAATATCGTCTCAGAATCCTAAATCTGGACTGAGATTATGGAAGACTGATAAATTATCATTAAAAAAGTTTATTGGAGAATGTTGACTGCATTATAAATTTAACAGAGAAACTACAGCTGTTTATCCTCTGGGGGACATGAATGTGTAAAGCAAATGTGACGGCAACCCATCGAACAGCTGCAGTAATATTTTACATGGTGGTGCCACAGGAAAAGTCAGGGGATTATCAAAATCAGTAGGATTCATCCTCTGGGCACAATGAATATGTGAACCAAACCCATCCAGTAAATGTCGAGACATTTGACATTTGCCAAATCAGAAAAACAACCGAACCAATCAGAGCTTTGAAGGGATAACGAAGAGGGATGTCGTCTTCTCATGTCAGAGCCAGAAAAATAGCAACAGAAGAAATTGCCACAAAAATGGCAGCAAGCATGAGACCCACAGTGATCAATATTAAATAAATACAAAAGCAAGAGCCGATCACATACAGGAACTGACCCTGCCCAATGACACAGAAAGGTTTTATGGGGGTTATGTCCTGGACTATTTCTGACCTCCTGGAAGTGACTGCTGCAGGCAAAGAAACAGTTTGTTACCAGGCTGTTTCCAGCCTTTTACCCACTCAATGACATGCAACAAAACGGCAATCCAGTCTCTATATCAGGCTACAAAAACTCACAAGTGCTAAATAACAATAGCATCAATAAGATCACCATCGACGAACACTTATCCCTCCACAGACAGAGCATTGTTCACTTCTGCTCTGCAGCAGTCTTTTCTCACTGCAGGCGCCGTTATGTCAGCTACAAATAATAGTTTATGGCGCTTTGATGAAGCAGATTCCGGCTGTGATTAAAGGCTGGATGGGGGTTTTTTTTTCTTCCACTGGGCAGCTCCTCTGAGGTGTCTTCATGTCGTATCATTTCACAGATCACTGAACACTCCCTCAGGTCTCTGCACTGCTGACACCGGGTGTCAACAAAACAATGGGACCTGCCCCGTGGGATATTGACTAACAGATGAACGCTATCTCAAAATGAAATCTAATATTCATAATATGTAGGAGAGCGCAGCTTGTGGTCAGCGCTGTCATTTCGCTAACCAAGCACTAAATGCGACAGTTAATAACAACCTGAGTCAATGTCACTTTTAAGGCGACGCAGGAGGAGGAACGCTGCGGAAATGTTCAAACCACCTATTACTTTGTAAGGACGCTGATATTAAATATGAGCCATAAGGAAATAACAGTCACTGTAAAGCTCTTTTATTTCCAAATGAAATAACAGGAAATTCATTTTGGCTGCTTGTATTCACAGTCGCTTCACAAAGCTCATGATCACAAATGAGGGTTGGAACGCACATCCAGAGTTTCGTCTTCCGGCTCAGTTCCACCTTCCCCCCCCCCAAGGTCGTAGGTCTTCTCCGAGTCCACAATACACGTGTAGATCAGATGAGCAAACTCCCAGGACCCCTCCAGTAACTTTGTAAAGGTAAAGCGTTCGTCAACTGTCCCATCCACTGTTAAACACAATTAAATCCAGATTTAATGGATGGACTGGAAGGATAGTTAACATGAGAATCTTTCCCTTCTCATCCTCATCATGTGACGTGAAGGCAGCATTAACCACGTGATACGTTGGGATATATTTACTGTTATTGTCCAGTATTGTGGTAGATACTCGTTTATCTTAGCAAGTCAACAGGGAATCTCTGGAATATTTTAGCTTTCAAGAAAAACCAGTGAAAGAATTGCTTTATGAGTAAAGTCAGTTAGAGAAGTGAGTGAAACCGATGGCAGTTAGGAGTGTTGTGCTTGAACCAACAGGCAGTATGTGGCAACAGGATATTTGGCAGGTCCTGATTTCTGTTTCTTAAAAAAAGGCCTTCGAAGGTTACTCAAATAAAATTTTGTATGTAACTTTAGAAAAAACTGAAACTGGAAAATCCCCAGGACTGTTCTTCCAGACCTCTGACCTTATGAAAAATTCATATGTAGATAAATTTGTTATTTCTCAATTGATTAATCCATTCATCCATCTATTTTCTGTTTCTTATCCAGGCTGTGTTTAATGATACATGAACTAACCCTAATATTATTAGGAATTATATACTGCTGGATGTGGTGACAAAAATGTGATTTCATAAATAAATAAATGTACTTGGTGAGGAGTATTAGAGTTAGTTATGAGGTGTGTGAATGGTAAACTGTCAGTACATATCACGGCAGTATATATTTGTACTGGTATGACTGTGGGACAGATACTGAATTGATTTCTATTTGGTTTTAAAAATGTCATGAACCCTGTAGAAACCCTGGGTAAATAGATGTGTTGTACGACTGCAGAGCTTTTGCAGACTTTAGCCATGTTGTGTGTTTGTTCATTGTCTGTATTTATACAAATCTTTTAAAGGCCACCTTATTCTCCTGTTTTTTCTGCAAAATCACAACATGCTCAAGGCTTCAGAGCACTCCAGTGTGTATCCATGTTTTATGTATGTAGGCTAGGTGTGTGTGTGTGTGTGTGTGTGTGTGTTAGTGTTTGCTCTTATGTCCCAATGGCATAATTGAACAGAATCTGTTTCCCGCTCGGCTGACTCTTTTCAGCGTGGACATCCCCTAAGACGTGTGTGTATGATAAAGGCTAATCATGGTACGCTGGCAATCTCCTATATGAAGTGTGTGACATAAAGTGCTTGTGTGTGTGTGTGTGTGTGTGTGTGTGTCTGGGTGTGGTTATCTCAAGTGAGCCCAAATTAGTTTTTTCCACCTCATTAGCCACATCATTGCAGCTCCCTCTCACATGGAAACCTGGTTGTGTGTGTTGATGTGTGTGTGTGTGTGTGTGTGATGAAAATGGAGAAGTCAGCATTTTGTTTTATTTCCATGATTCAAATCCCGCTCTGTGCGTTGTATGAAGTAAATCTACATGTGTCACTCTCAGGTTGAACACTGATAGTTCAACATTCAATCACTGTGAGCAGGTAATGACATTAAAAACATCCCTGATCAGTCACATACAACGTGATGCTGTGACTCAGATGGAAATGACAGTATTTGTTACTAGAAAATATAATCAGAAAAATGCCTTATTGATTTACTTTATTATTATTAATACTAGTAAAGGTGTACAAAGGTTTGAAGGTGTGCCAAACCGCTCCTAAACTACAAGACAAAAGTTAGATGAGAAGACAGACTGATCTCATGTCTGTATGGTAAATCTGGAGCTAGAGCCAGCAGCTGGTTAGCTTAGCATAACATCAAGACTGGTAACAGGGGGAAACAGGGAACCTGGCTCCGTCTAAAGGCAACAAAAGCCACCAATGAAAATTTGTGTGCTACAGTGTCCTTGTGAGTGTTACCACCACAGTTTTAAACTTCACTAAGTGCATTTTTATTCACCTCCTCTTATGTGTATTTTCAATTTGCTCAAAAATTTGCGTTTAAATATTCTAGTTTGAATATCTCAAAAAAGGATGGAAAAGTTTCTAGTGAATAAATCATGACGTACATGAAGTGTGGTAATAAACATTAGAGAGGTAGGAGACTGTAATATTTGCGTCACACATTGTTTTCAGTTGTTTGATCTTTGACTGGCGCTCTCGTAGTAACATCACCCGGGTTTAATGGCACCTGACTGCAGAATTAGTGCCACCATGTCTATTTCTATACACTTTACTCCTGATATTCTCATAACAGTTGTAGATAGAAAAGCAAATTTTCTGGAAAGATTTGTGCTACATTTGGATGGAAATTCAACTTAGGGAGATTTTCATAAGACGACTTTGAAATACCCAAGAAGCACTAATTTGGTAATTTACTGGTAGACAATTGTCCACACTTCTGGACTTGTGTTTTTAGACTTCTACGTTACATTCGCCTGTTTTAAATACAGCTGTGCTTTTTTAATTATTTTCGGGGCATTTGGTGCTTTTATCAGACAGTACAGAGCAGAAAGATGCAACAGAGGTCCTCAGTCAGATCTGAACTGGGGTCGATGTGGTTCATCGCCAACATCTTCCCCCTTCAGCCACAGGGCCGTGCAACTGTTGTTTCAGCAGCATTTCAATTACTTTCGGTCTTGAGATTAAAATATAGTGATTAAATGCCATTGAAACAAATGTAGCCGGGTATGAATCTCCATGTCTCAGTGTTTCAACGTCTCAATGTTTTTTGATGTTCAAATCACCAAATCTAGATCGATGCTTTCTGAAACGAGTCTTCTGGATAACAAACAAAATTACCATTCATAAAACAAACATAACATAACCGATCACACATCCTCCTCACTGTCAGTATTAATGGATTCCAGCTGGTTCTTCACTGGATGGTCCGTCTTACCATTGTTCTACTTAAGTTAACATGGATTGTAATCCACTGTCAGATTTCTACTTTGTTAACCATGGTGCTGCTTCCAAACAATAATGTGCTCTGCTGCAACTTTAATTACAACTGTAGGTCTGTTGTTGTTACAGAATGAAAATACACCTGTAATGTCAATATGTACAACAACAACAACAACAACAACAACAACAACAACAACTGAAGTCTGAACTATCTGAAAATAGACCTGCAATTAGCAGAGAGAAGAATCACCACCTCATTTTATTCTGTTTTCTCTTGATTTCATCTATATGCATTTTGTTCAATACTGATGTCTGAAAAAGTGTCGGTGCAGCATTTTAATGATTTATATTTCATATTATTATTGTTTTTGAATATGTTGCATATTTAAAAAAGAAAAAAACACTCGACTGCCTCCAGGAGTTGCCAAAGACACAAATGCTCAAATCCTCCACATAAAACTGCACCAATGCAAGTGATGGACTTCCTGCGTCTTCATGAACACATACCTTTTGTGCCCCCCCCCCCCCGCAGCTCCTTCCCAGACTCCAAAGAGCAGTACCCCGACTTCCCTTTTCAGAATGGAGGCGTGGCCGGCGCCATCGAGCTGAAACGACCCGTCGGCGCCCACTGCCACGGCGCCAAAGCCTCGGCGTGCGACGACAGCGTGGACAAGATGCTGGCCAAGAAGAAACTCTACATCGCCTCGGCCATCTGCCTCGTCTTCATGATCGGCGAGGTGATAGGTAAAAGATAAGAAGGTCAAACCTCTTTCTCACAGAACTGAAATGAATAGAAAGGCCATTTCTTTTAAATAAAAAAAGGGTCAAAACAACCACACATACAATAAAGAGATGAGTGAAAGGCGTCTGTTAAACACACAAATTAACACGGGTGTCTTTTGGGGTTTTCTACAGGAGGCTACCTGGCCCACAGCCTGGCCATCATGACTGATGCCGCCCACCTCCTCACAGATTTTGGCAGTATGATGGTGAGCCTGTTCTCCCTGTGGATCTCCTCCAGACCGCCCACCAAAACCATGAACTTTGGTTGGCACAGATCAGGTCAGAACCAGAGATCAGATGCCTCCGAGCGCACGAAGGGATGTCTTAAAGGATGGATGAATGATGATTTATTTACTGATGTATGAATATTTAAGAATCACAACAATATGTCTCCATCTTCACCTGTACAGTGCTGCTGCTGTTACTTTCCTTCACTCAAGGTGATGCATGTTAGCAGGTGTAGAACTAGTCTGATAATGACCGAACATGTTCCCGTTTGCGGAGGATCTGCAACCTGCCGAGTGTGAATCTGTGAGTTTTAAGCCAGGGATCAGTTTCATTGAGTTTACAATGTATAAGCTGCGATGTTGAACTTGAGATAATTTCCCCCTTAACTCTAACTTAATCCATTTAATGATGAGCCGCAGCGTACCGGACCGACAATACGGACAAAAAGTTTAAACAGATGTGGATGTTTTATTATTTTTTGTGGCGATCAGCTTCACCGTTCACTGTCTCATCTGTAGACAAAGCTGGTCGTTGTGCAGGAAAACAATCTCATCTGCATCACTCGACCCTTCTTTAAACCCTTCGAGGAAAATCTCCACTTATGGAAAGATCTGTGAACTTCTTACATCTCTGAAGATTATGTGATGAGTCATTCATACTGTAAAATCTAGAATCACCTCCTCGTGGTTGTCTGACTCCGCCACTCAGACTAGTTTCAGGTTAAATGTTGTCATGATTGCTGTGTGAAGTATTAAGTAATGGCTAAAAGGTGTTTTGTGACGTCACACTAACCTTGACCTTTGACCCCCAAAATCTAATCAACTCATCCTTGAGTCCAAATGAATGTTTGTGCTGATTTTGAAAGGGGTTCCCTTGAAGAGTTCTGGAGATATTGCGTTCACAAGGTTGTCGTGACCTTGACCTTTGACCCCGCAAAATCTAATCAGTTCATCCTTGAGTTCAAGTGGACATTTGTGACAAATTTGAAGAAGTTCCTTCAAGATGTTACTGAGATACTGAGTCTTTGTACGTAATGTCTTACGTACACACACACACACACACACACACATAGGTGTGCTGTCTTCTTCTGTATTAAATTCCTGCCTCTCTTCCTCCCCTCTCTCCACAGAGATACTCGGGGCGTTCGTCTCCGTCATGTCCATCTGGATCGTGACGGGGGCTCTGGTCTATTTAGCCACCGAAAGGATCGTGCGCAACGACTATGAGATTGATGGCCATGTAATGTTAGTCACCTCCGGGTGTGCTGTCATCGTAAATATTATGTGAGTGCCTCTGAGCGTAATGAGCATTAATGGGTTTAAGAGAGTCCATTAGAACTTCTGCTAGTCTTGTTTTAAAAGCATCTTCCTATAAAACTTGTACTTGAAAACTATGCTCACATTAGCATCAACAGGTATACATCATTTTAATTGAGTAATGGACACAATTCAAAAAATGTATTTGATGTTTTCCCCATGATACCAGGTTCATTATATTTCTATCTTGGGAAAAACAAGAGGTTCTTACAGGATAAATATTTCAATTTCATGAAAAGGTTGTTTTCTTGATGTAATGTGTATGTTTATAATGCCCCGGACAATGAGGCTATTCATTTGTGACCTCGAGCAAGAGACTAATTTAAAACTTTTTTTATTTGAATATTAGTCGAAAACCCTAAAGATGTTCAACACGATCATATAAAACAAAGAAAAGTATTAAATCTTCGCATCTGAGAAGCTGGAAACAGTAAACGTTTGGCATTTGTGCTGGAAACATATGAAATCATCTTTGTTTGAACCAAAGCTGAAATCACATGAACAATAAGTAAAAACCATTCAAATCCACTGAATGACATGCAACTTCGTAACAAAGCAAGAAATACATTTCTAGAAATGATGTCAAATATTCTAAAATAATGTAAGAGCAATTTAAGGAGTAAAGAGACAGGTATAAAGGGATACAGAACAATACTGGCATGGTCATTAATTACCAGTTTAACTGATGTATGGCATGATTTCTTTCTTTTTTGAAACAGATATTTGTCCTTGCTCTGTCTCTGAGGCAGGGGCTGAAAGTTAGAATTGAGGGCGGGGCATGAGTCCTTTAAGACTGTGACATAGTGATAAGGTATCAGGTGTTGTTTACAGCCTGATATTGCACTGTTGTGTGTGACTGTTCCAGAGAGTTTGTCCTCGTTTTCGACAGCCAAGTATTTGAACCTTTGTTGCTGTTATTTTTATAAATGTAAAACGATGTATTTTCTCTTGTCTGATTAATCCACTTATCATTGCAGCTGTAGAGTAAAGTACCTCTGTGTCTCTGTAGTATGGCTTACATCCTCCATCACTCCACCACATTCCACGCTCACGGCAGCGGTTATCACCACATCGACGAGGACGGTCAGAGCCCCGTCGCACACGGCCACGCCCACACGCTTCTCGGCGGCCACGGCAACACGAGCGTCCGTGCCGCCTTCATTCACGTGGTGGGAGACCTGCTGCAGAGTGTCGGCGTCATGGTGGCGGCCATCATCATCTACTTTCGGGTCAGATATAGATCACATTCATGTTAGGGTGAGATGTCAGTTTAGCCCTTTAAAAAAAAAAAAAGAAAAACCTCAAATATGATGCAGTAATCCTGTATGAAGCATAAATTCTTCATTCTTATTATTATAGTCTGTTTTCAATTGAGTTTGTTCAATTGTCAGTTTCTTTGTATTTGAGCAGAATATTCTCTGCATAATAAATCTTATAATAGTGAATAACAACAACTTAAAACATCATGCCAACCACAAGTGTCATTTAAAGGCATATTTAAAGTGTAGAAAATTAGCTGAAGAAATCATGAACGCTTTCATTTATCCTGAGTCTGGTACATTGTCGATGACAGGGTTAAATATTCCTGTCATCATGCAAGATGTTCCCCCTTTTTTTTTTTCTGCCCCGAGCGTTTGAATGCCTCATGACTGTGGAAAACACCATCTGATGTCTCTTTAAAGCCTCCATAACTTCTTTTCCCTCTTTCAGCCTGAGTACAAAGTTGCAGACCCCATCTGTACATTCCTGTTTTCTGTCTTTGTCCTCTGCACCACTGTCACCATCCTCAGAGACGTCTTCAGGATACTCATGGAAGGTAACGGACCAAGGGTTCAACAGTTTTTTTTCTTATGCTCAGAAATATTTGGTATATATATAAAGTGATACTGGTGATACTGACAGGGAAAACAGTTTTGGCACAAGGTTAGGACCTCAGTTAGGCCTGATGTTGATTTCATTATTGAAATTTCAAAATCTGAAAGTCAATAGCTGCAATTTTACCACCACAACAAACTACTGATCATTAAGAAAACAAAATTAATATCTGTTAAGAGATTATCTTAATATAATCTCTGCACGTCTCAATTTAAGAAAAAATGTATGAATTGTTATAACTAGAACAGGTATTACCTTATACTTAAGTCAGGAGGGAATTAGTTTAGCTTAGCATAAATGCTGGAAACCAACATCTGTAAAACTCACTAATTGACATGTGTCTCGTTTGTTTCATTCGTACACACACAGAAACATAAAAAACACAACAACTTGTGGTTTTAAAGGTATTGGTAGTTGTAATTTTCAACTGTGGACAGAGTCAGAGTTCGGCTCCAGCTCTGTTTCTTAAAGGAATAGTCACAGTCATGTCAAAGACACTTATTACCCTTAGTTGGTTTCTCCTTATTTCTGTTGGCTACATATAAAACTATAGTCTGGCACATACCCCTCCGTTATTCATACAAATGAAATAAGATACAGTGTGTCAGATCTTTAATGGTGCTCGTCGCTGATTTTTTTTTTTTTGGATCAAGGGTATTTATTGAGTATAAAAATACAAACAGAACAGTTTTATCCACGAGCTCACTCGCCCATCAAACCACCAATGAGACCATTTTTGACGACTACCAAAGAGGAGAAACATAAATATCACGGGGTTACATTCTCTGCTTCCATTTTTTCTGCCAAATTACACAGGGGTCTTTCCATCTGAACAGTATGTGATAGGTCATTTGTTAAACATGGCAGAGCCAGGATAGCTCTCTCTAACCTCTGTGCTAAGCTAAGCTAACCAGCTGCTGGGTGTATCTACATATATGTAACAGACCCACATGAGCTGAAGTGGTGACTCGGCTGCAGCTGTGATCAAGCTGTCGAGTTTTGACCTGATCTGACAAGGTCAGCTTCACATGATGCTCAGGGATGTTGAGTTCTGTGTGTAACTGAGTTCATTAAGAACATCACTTTAGTGTAAAGACGGCAGTGATGTCTCGGTTGATGGTACATGGCAAGACTCCCCCATTTTCAGCTCATGAACATGGAATAAAACTAGCCCCAGGACTTTGCTGCTGAAGCTCACAGACCTCTGTGCTTCTGTCAACGTTCTCGCTCAGTCGGCTGTTTTAACTTTTAAGTATATGCTGAACAAAAAAAACAAGAGCACAGATGGTCACATCCCGGGGATGTCCTAAGATTTTAGGGACATTTTAAAATTCTCTTTGCACATGAATGAATTAACTGAAAATGACCCCCCCAGAAGTGACACCTGAGGCATCTTTACAACATTCAGTAAAAGCAGAACGAGCCTGACGAGGTTAATGAGTAGCTTGACACATGCGGTATTCATTTTATGTCATTTTCAGTGATGGCTTTGTTTATATTATTGGCAGCAGTGGCATTTATGCTCATAAATTCATCCAAATGATGATTCAATATTTAAACAGTTAAATAAAACATTACAGGTACTGACTGTTAGTGGTTACTGTCTGATTATTTGTCCATAATTAAACTTAAGGTGTAAAAATATCACAACCAGACTTCTTTTCATCTTCAGAAATATTAACTCAACTTCACTCTGGCAGTTAGGAGTACCATTTACAAACTGTAGGAGCTGCTGTGTTCACTTGTGGCCCTCTGTTTTTCAGGTTCTCCTAAAGGAATAGAGTTTAACTCGGTGAAGGAGGTGCTGCTGTCTGTGAAAGCTGTGAAGTCAATGCACAGTCTGCACCTCTGGGCCCTGACGCTGGGCCAGGCACTGGTCTCCGTTCACCTGGCCATAGGTAACGTAACACTGTGATCCACTGCTACAACAAAGCATTTAGCACTAAGTTCTTTCTCGAGTTTTAAATGAGAGAGTAGAACAGCATCCAGTGCAACAGACTCACGGTGTTGTTTTCTGGGTTCACCTCAGAGGAGGGCGCCGACCCTCAGTCTGTGCTGCAGGAGGCCACCGATCTGCTCCACACCAAGTTCGGTTTCTACAGCATCACCATCCAGGTAGAGCTCTACTCTGAAGACATGAGCCACTGCTCCCACTGCCAGGACCCCAGTGACTGATACCGATACTGGACTGAACTGGACTGGACTGCGACAGGACATGGAACGGCTCAAGCACATTCTCATTCTCTCTGGGTGGGCTGCACCGGTGAGAGATGTATCCACAAAGCAGCTTCCTGTTAAAAAAAAATAAAGTGGACTGAGGTTTTGGTAGATTCTTTTTGTTCGCCACAAGAAAAAAGACAGAGAATTCATCCATGTGTTGGTTGTCAAGCGCTGACGCAGGAGCTCCATGCTAACAAGGGCCGTGCTAACTAAGTCCTCCTGGATGTATGGTGCTCCAGTCCTCTGGGTTTCATGGGGTTTTCACCAAATACTGGAAATATTTGAGAAGAACTGAGGTAAAGTGAGGTTAAACTGCACATGGGGTAAATAAGATGCTGTCTTGTGAAGACAGAGCCCAGACGAAGACAGCTTTCCTGTCCCAACAAATACGCAACAGAGCCGTAAGGCCTGCTTCATCTCACCTCATTCTTGTCGTCCAAAGTTTGGACTCATGTCACTAAAACACAAGTTCATATTACAGTCCTGCTTCTCAAATGATTACTTATTGATAGATACGTTATAAGTTATCTATAATAGCAAAATTTGATCACCACTTTCACTAGCTAGCTCACAGCTAGTTCAGTTTAAAGTAGCTGAAAACCTTTAATGAACTCATCACTGCAGCTCAATAAGAAAGTTAAAAGTGTTTTACTCACACTCGAATCTCCACATACGCTGCCATAAAATGTGCATTAATATGACTGACCAACAGGAACAGCAGGCGTCCTTTTGAAGCACAAATGTAAAAATGGGACCAGGTGTTGTATGTACTGAATGGATGCTAGGCCACTTCTAGAGTACCAGTAGTTATAAACAATGTTAATTGGTTTTCTGTTCAACCTCTATAGTCATATACTTAAATAAATAAAATGACATATTAAAATCAATTTAAATAATGATAAAATATAAATATACTATATTTATATTTAACTATATAGAACACTGCCTGATTTTTAGTATCTCATGTAAATTCAGGAAACTGCCAGATATAGGAGCACGTGTTGTTCTCTATCACTTTACAGAACTAGGGCTATTACTTATTTTCTAACCTCCCTGATAAAGCTACATATACACAATAATAATCATTCAAATCCCAATATACTAGTATGAAGCAAACAATAACAACTGTTAGTATGGAGCTCCTGATGTAATGACCCGTCGGGGACACATGGATGACTTTGATGTCTGTATCTTCATCGCTACCTGAAAGCACACCATCATCTACCAGATTCTCACTCAACAATCCACTGTCATCTTTGTTCCATCAGCCGGCCTCCCACTGAAGGTCAGACTGGGTGATCTGCACTGCTAGCTGCTCATAAATGACATTTTTAAAGAGTTTTACTTAATTTACTTTAATTTATTCTTGACATAAAGTCATTGCAAGCATCTTTTATGGAAGAAAGGCATGAGTAATAGCTCCTTACAAATATAAATTTGTACATACTGCTGGTTGTTGCCTTAGAGAGATCACGGGAAGAGCGAGGGTCAGATTGTGTGGTTACAATACACCATGCAGACCTTTAAACCTGCTGATTAGTACAGCAAGGGTAAATATCTTTACCATTTCAATCCACATATCCGTGACATTTGTCCTTAAATGGAGCTTAAAAACAGCAGCTATCAAATTTAATACACGACTGACAGACAACAACTAGTAATCAATGATGTCAGTGCAGCCTCTCAAGATATTTCCAGGCTTTGGGACGTGCAAACCTTTTGATTTAGGAAAAAAGGCATTGTTAAGTCCCAGTAAACCCTGAGGTGGAAAAGTACAAATGTCGAGGATTTTGGTAAAAATGAGTCCTGGTCTGGATCCTTCGCACAGGTCTTAAAACCTGCAGTATCCTGACCTGTGCTCCCATTAAACCTTAAGCTATAATTCACCAAAACATACTGGCTCAAGTGTCTAATAATTCAGCCAAATCTGGGCTTGACCAAACTTGCTCCTGTACTGTATATCATACCAAAGATCTGTCTCCATGCTGGGAGGGTTGGAGGGTCAGGAAAATAAGATCATTTTTACACGAGTAAACATCTCGATTTGAGCTAAATTCACTGGAAATATAATGATTGATATGTAATTGATGCTTCTTACAATACAGACAACCACAAAGCTGGACACATTAAGGGCTATTTTTGATGGTAGGTCTTTTAGTAATTTTGTTGTGTTGCAGGCATTTCTTTGTTTCAGTTTCCAGAGTCACACACACACACACACACACACACACACAAAGCTCTATAAAATCACCTTGAGAGCGAGCTAATGGTGGGCAGAGTATTGATACGGACTGAGCTGGAGGAGAATGAATAAGTGTCAGGCTGAAAAAGCATTCAGCCACTTCCACTGAGCAGACGTTCAAGTCTGAGGGCAAAAGTGATTTAGTCCAGGAGTCGGACGATTAGTTTGAGCTTCACGCTATCATCCATCTCATCTATCTCTCATTCCTCCTGTAGCTCCAGTGTTCCCCATCCATCTGCTGTACGTCTCTCTGCTCCCTAAGCTGTCATCTATCCGTCCGCCTATCCATCCATCCATCCATTTGAGCTTCGCAAGTCATACAGCAACAGTTTTCAGTTACTTTTTTAGTTTGCTGACCGATAAAGTGCAAATTCATTGTAGTGTTCCTGCTGCCATAAAGATCTAGTGACAGTAGTTTTACCAAGACTAATGCTACATTGCCACACCGTTGGCAGAACAGGTGAACCTCGCATTTTTCCAACTTTGAGGATATTCAACCATTCAAAGATGGTTAGTCTACTACAAGAAATGTCATATTAAAAATTCACAACTGGCTACATTCATTTTTAAATATTTATAGCAATTTGTTAACAAGGGAAACCCGATGCAAAGAAATAGTATATAGCTCCATTTTAATTAGCTGAATCAAATTAATATTGGGTTTCATTTTGATCCATCTTCCAGCGTCAGTGGCTTTGCAGCCATTCTCTCACTCGTTGGTTGACATTTCTGTAGCTCTTTTCATCAAGTATGGGATATCATAGTTGTCAGAAATTCCCCCTTTTCTTTTCGAAATTACACTGTGAACGATATGACACGAACACGGCATCCGAGCCCCGTTAGCAACAGCAGCTCAGAGAAGCTGCTGTTGTCAACGTCATGGTAAGATGTTCACCGGTTGTCATTGTAACCTATTAAATAAACTTGCTAACCGGTTTGCTGATATCTTACAGCCTTGTTGCTTAAGTGGCGGAATATATAAAAATCGGACATTAGGTCGGCACTAGAACAGGTCAAAGAGGGTTAGGAGGGTTTATTAGCTTTTTCTAGCTTGACTCATTACAATTCATCACTGTAAACAGGTTATACTAGTGTGCAAGCTCTTGTGTCCAAGTGTGAATTTTGGGGTAAAGATCACACTAAAAGGAAATG
>NW_019525453.1:7595287-7607804 GCF_002814215.2 Seriola lalandi dorsalis | reverse complement strand
ACGGCATCCGAGCCCCGTTAGCAACAGCAGCTCAGAGAAGCTGCTGTTGTCAACGTCATGGTAAGATGTTCACCGGTTGTCATTGTAACCTATTAAATAAACTTACTAACCGGTTTGCTGATATCTTACAGCCTTGTTGCTTAAGTGGCGGAATATATAAAAATCGGACATTAGGTCGGCACTAGAACAGGTCAAAGAGGGTTAGGAGGGTTTATTAGCTTGTTCTAGCTTGACTCATTACAATTCATCACTGTAATCAGGTTATACTAGTGTGCAAGCTCTTGTGTCCAAGTGTGAATTTTGGGGTAAAGATCACACTAAAAGGAAATGGGATCATTGAAATTAACAAGGTTCATGGAGACCAAACCAATATTCACAGCAAGTTTTACAGCAGTCTAGTCATTTGTTATGTTGGGTACAAAACTGATAACTTGAGACCTGAGGGAGGTGCTAGGCACCGTATATTAAACTAAAAGTTGTCTGGGGAATAGGAATGTGCTCACTAAATTCAAAGTGGAAATTTGCAGATGAATGCAGATGATTTAAGAAATAAGAGCCATTAGATTACCAGGATCAACACAGTTCATCCTCTGGAGACCATTAAAGTCCAGAGAAATTTTCACAGTACTCTGTGGTGTTGACAACAAAACTGATAATTTGACCAAATTAAGGAGTTCATCCACTGGGGAGCAGGAATATGCCCAGAACATATACTCATAGATTTTGTTATTTCATGCGTACACATGGAAATCTTGGGCTAATGGTAGTATTTGAGGAAAAGATCATGGGATTATCAAATTCATAACCCAGAACATATACTCATAGATTTTGTTATTTCATGCGTACACATGGAAATCTTGGGCTAATGGTAGTATTTGAGGAAAAGATCATGGGATTATCAAATTCATAAGAATTAGATGATTAAGCTTCATCATCTAGGGACAGTGAATATCTGCTTATTAGTTGTCTTTTCTTATCTACTGGGAGCACTAGAGTAAAAGCTAAATGACATGGCAAAGTGCCCTGTAGATTGCATTACTTCTTGTGTACATGTGGACATTTTAGGGTGATAATGGCACTAGAGAAAGACTCATCCTCTGGTGACAATGAATATACACTGAATATTATACAGCTATCCTGGTCATTAGTTGTTGTGTGCAAAACTGATCATGAGGTCTGAGAGAGGCACTAGGGGAAAGGTTGTGTAATGAACAAAATGGTAAAGAGTTCATCCTCTGGAGAGCAGGATTGGCTCAGAGTAATACATGGTAAACTGCCATTTAGATAATTATTTCTTGAGTACATGTGGACATTTTAGGCTGGTCATAGCACTTGAGAAAAGACTGATCTAATCATTTGGTGACAGGGAGGCACTAGGAGAAAAGGTTGTGTAATGAACAAACAAAAGAAAGTTCATTTTCTGGGGAGCTGGAACATCCATTAATTTGATAGCAAACTGCCCAATCAAATTAAATTTAATGAAATTTTGGGCTGATGGTGTTGCTAGTGGAATGATCACGGTGTCATCAAGATCATTAGGATTCATCCTCTGGGTACCATAAACACCAACAGCATGTTTCATGGAACTTGGTACTAGCCAATGCTTTGGACTTGAGTGAAAAGAATAATTTTTTATCATTTGCACCAATAAGAATGGGCAATGAGCCAAACGACATGCCTGTAATGTTTCACAGCTACTATAAAGTGTTGATGTTGATAGTTGCTTTTAAAGAAAGGACAATTGTACATTGTAAACGCCTCAATGACATCCATTCTGATCCAAATACTTGCATGGTTGTTAGCTGTTACTCAATATCATGTACAGTAAGACGTTTCTTGTTCAACTGCCAATCAAAATATGTTGATAGACCATGCGGAGGATAAATCAAAAAAATATCTTCTTTAAAATTCTATATTTTCACTGATTTTTAATGAGATCCTGTATATTTAAATACACTTTTCCTTTTGAAATCACGCAGAATGAGAATATATATGGATCCAACAGCTATGAATACTAAGTTAAAACTAAGTGAATGTAACGAAGAACCAATGCAGTTTACTGTACCAGTTTTGATATAAATGCATATACTGCTGCAGAGTTAAACTGGAGGCAAAGTATTCTGAAAAAGTTTGTTTCATTCCAGAAAAACACAGTTCCTGTTTGTTCAATATGAAAGTCTAATGTTTGAGAATGCTCTCTGTATTGTGCTGTTGCTGTCTGTGACAATTATACTTTGTGTGACTGTTGTAAATATGTCAAATATTGTGTATTATCTGTGTATGATTTTGTGTATACTTGTGTAAATACATTTATCTTCCTTGTACAATCGGTCTTTAAAAAGCCCTATTTGTCTATGTGTTCTGGTGATAACGCGTAACTCCACTGTCACATCTGTGATGTTTGATATTTCATTTTTATGTATGCCAAGAGTTTTTTGTAAAGTGAAATAAAAGACTGCAGATGATGGAAAGAGGCTGGATTATTATAGAAGAGAGACAATGTATTAGACAATGCATTAAAACTAAAGCTACATAGTTGTCGTTTAGATCACTTATCCAGTTACAACAGGCCAATAGACACTTTTTTTGGCAAAAATAATCTCATCACAAAGTCCAATAGTAGCTGTTATGGAGCTTTCGATTGTTTCACCTGATCTTCATCGGCAGATAGAGTTCACCTACCTGTAATATGCTTGTTCCAATTTCCATGTTTTTTCCGACCACTTTAGGAAAACAGCAGCAGTTGACAAACATCTACAATTTCAACAACATCTACAAGTCCATCCGCTGATAAAGATCATGTGAAACAATCGAAAGCTCCAGAACTGCTAATAATAGACCTTGTGATGAGATTGTTTGTCAAGAATGAACTTTCAATCTCATTTTTATAATTTATTCAAATATTTGTTTTTATTACAAAAACATTTATTATAGGCAACATTTCAAAAATAACAGAACAGAATAAGAGCAGGTCCTGTACGATTTGATACTTTTATGAATAACAAGATAACGATGTCAGTAATTATTTTTTCATGACTGACATTATCATGGTGTTAACTAAACATCATTCATAAACTGTCAATGTGATTTGTAAATAACTAGAAAGAAACTAAACTGATAAGTATGTTTTCAAACCCCTAAGTCAACTTCTGGAAATAATTATATATTTTAATGTTTGTTGATACTGAAAAATAAATTAGATCATGTCACAATACTGCTGCTGTTACAATTTAAAAATTTTGACTCAATTATCAAAATAACAAGAATAAATTCAAAAGGTAAAGAAAAGAACAAGACAGAAAAAGACCTAAAGATTAGTCAACATTACATCCAGCAGAGTTACAATAAAAATATTCAAGTATTTCCCCTCAGCTATAACCTGAGTTGTTAAACATTACAAAAGAGAAAAATGGTCAAATACAAAAATACAGCAGCAAAAATGATCTTTAAGACACACTCTTAATCGTTATTGATGTTTTGGAACTCAGTTTGCAGTTTTAAAACATCAATGGTGAGGTGGGTGGGGTTTAGGGGGCACAATAACAAAATCAGTGTATTTTTAAGGTACTTTTAAAAAAAAAAAAAAAAAAAAAAAAAAAAAAAAAGTAAAAGTATGTTGTTAAGAGAGTCTTATGGCTAAGACTCTGGAAACAACCCTAGCACAATTGATTTAATTGACCAACCAATCAGAAGAGTTAACAAACAACATTGACGTTCTTGTAGCTGTACACTCTTGCTAGCAAGGCAAAGAAATCTAAAAAACTAAAATTCACATAAACGGCAATGGAATGTCTTGATGATTATAAATTGAACAGAATCAGAACTGAAACAGAATTGTTTAATGAATGAAAAAGCCAGAAGGTTTGCGCTTTACCCCGTTTCTCACATTTTGTTACGCAGTTCTTTATATCATCGACGTTGTGACCAGAATCTTGTTTGTTTGCTGACATGTCAGTAACGTCAGCTTTGCATTATGTTGACAGGAGTGAGGAAAGTAGGATGTATATTGTTGGTATTTTTAACGTGTTCAAAGTCTTTATTGACAACAAACACCCGACAGTGATGTGAAGTTGTACTGCAGGCTGTCTCAGTACAGCTTGAAATCACTACAGATGTCCTTAAACCACAGGTCAGCAGAAATAGATATTTTCAGTTGTTTTTTTAAAGGGTAACTACCTCACATACAGCAACAAGCTTCTGTCCGAGCATATGTTAAAGAATGCAACAGCAGAGTGGAAAAGCACGACTGTAGGAGGCGTGGCTACATAGCATGTGATGTAATGGCCAAGACACAAGGGACACTGGTGTGACAGCGTAAAAATATATACTTACCTGTGGTTCCACATTTACCTGGAACACTTTCAGTTTCATGGGAGAGTTTTTTTGAGCTGCTGTTGGTCAGGTTGATCACTTGTTTATGCCCGAACACTGGCCACTTGAAACATGATTAAAACAAAAAGATGTACAGTAAATGTATAGTGTATGTGCTAGTGAAAATTGTTGTTGTTTTCACCACCCTTTAAGTACTTTTTTGCAGGTTTGTGTTTTTGCAGTCATACACTTGTGTGCCAGTGTGATCCACCTTCTGGTTCTGAAGTCAAACTCCTGCTATAGCTGCTCCGTCTCGGTGTGGACGGCCTCCGTCTGCTCTTTTGGGGAGTATAGTGCATTGAACTGGGCCTGGTTCTTGCTTATCATATCCTTGACATGAGGGCTGATCATACTCCTCAGACAGTTTAGCCTGACCAGCCCCGTCTGGCCTGCGGACGCCACCCACATATGGCAGTTCATGTTCGGGTTGAAACGCACCTGAGGAGAGGAGGAAGGCAATAAAAGCAACTGTCAATACAAGAAGTCATTTCATTTTCTGCAGTCTGCCCACAGAAACTTTTCCTATAGGTTGTTTATAACAGTTCACCATTGGCTTATCATTAACGCGCTGCGCTGGTGTAAAACAAACCGCGGTGGATGGGAGAAGTTGAGAATGTAGGGTGGTGATGACACTCACAGATCTGTGACCGTAGTCGTTGTCAGCTCTAGTAAAAAGTTCACTCCTTACTGGTCTCCACCACCGCCTCTGTGCTGTCTGCTGTGCGTGTGTGTGTGCGTGTGTGTGTGTGCGTGTGGCTGCAGCCTGACACCAAAACGTGGTTAGTTTGTGGTTGATTTGGCTCAGGCGCTGTGCTTTGAAAACCCTGTGTGACTGAATAGGGTGTGTAAATCAAATTATTTTTTCTAATTCATCACGTTTCTCTCAGTTGTTTGCGATGTGTTTATTGCACGTTTATATCTCAATGACGATGAAAATACAATTTATCGGTCAGCCTAGTTTGAACCCACAATGAGTTCAGACAAGACATAGGAGCTGTTACATGTGAAGATAACTGAACGAACCAAAAAAAAAAGCAAAACAACTAATTACAGGTTAAAAACCAGTTCTCCAATTTTGGTTCCGTCATTGTTGGGCTGCAGGAAGTTGTGGGACATCTAGTTGTCTATGTCTCTGATGCACTCAGACAGGGACTCGTCAAAAAGAACAAGCCATGTGTTTCTAGCGAGGGGTCTTACCTCTAAGCATTACTGCCATAATTTCAATCCCATGTGGAGCAGCCATGTCTGTGGCTTTCCCCATCCACAGCACTGCTAATGTTTTTCTGTATCGAGTCACTCCAGCTTTCTCTCATAATGCATGTACACTTCAAAACAACAGTTCTGCCATGACCTTTATGGAGCTGATAAAGTCCAGATTTTGGCGACATTGTGCTTATTTATAAGGAACCTGTAGCTGACTGATGAATGGACTCCGATTGTCTGAAAACTTTTACGTCTACTTGAGTAACTCGGTTTATAAACGAATGATACCTTCATTCAAGTGCATGTTTGTCCATCCTCTGTGAATGATTCAGCTGTAGCTCTCAGTAAGTCAATACCACTGCCTCCTCCTTCCTTTCCTTTACTGACGCTCATCTATCCCTCTCTTCATCACTATAAATCCTCCAGGTGTGCCTCGTCTTTTAATCTTTATTTTCCTCTCCTTGAGTCACTCTCTTCTCCTGCTTTCTAATCCATTTATCCCCTTCAGACAAAGAGCCGGACACAAAACCAACGGCGTTTGGGTTTTTTGAGATCGGCCCGTGAAGTGTCCGTCCATCATCTCATCCCAGAGGGCACGGCGACACCCTCCACTCTGCCTCTCTTAAAATTAAACACATCAAATCCTCAAATGGCTGCTTTCTTCCCACCCTCCTCCCCCTCCCTCCTTCCACTGAGGGTGACATTTTTCTCATTTTACACATCATTACATTCAGTCCGTCTTTATAGCTGCCCATCAGAAGAGGAGGAAGAAGATCCTCTGTCATCGCTTTCCTCTGTTTCCTTTCTCTTTCAATTTAGTGTTTTATCTTTCTTTTCTCTTCATCTTCTCCATGTTGAGCTGCAGCAGGAGTGTGATGATGCCTCGCACTGCGTACGTGTTTGTGTGTGTGTGTGTTATACCTTGTGCAGTGAAGCCAAAGGCATCTCATCCAGGTTCATCTTTGTCTTCACTTCCGTGTCTTTCATGCGTTTCCACAAAGCTCGTCTCTCGCTTCGTGCAAAGGTTCGCTGGAAGTCGGAGGAGATGGTTGTTAGAGTGTTAAAGGTAGAGCTGCAACAACAGTCAGTGAGTGAATTAGCCAAGCAACCAATTAGTTAATCAACAGAAAATAGATCAACTAGTTTAATTAATCACTTGGGTCATTTTTCAAGCAAAAATACCAAATTCTTGCTGGTTCCAGCTTCACAAATGTTATAATTTGATATATATATGAGATATACAATTTACAATTTATATATATTTTTTAGACAAAGCAATTCATTAATGAAGGAAATAACTGGCAGATTACGTTATTGTTACTTAAGTCAGTTAGGTATTCAAATGTACAAATTCTATCTGAATTTTCATAGAATTTGCCAAAGAAAATGTCAATTATTGTACATTTCAATCCACTATCATTATTCAAATATTAAGTTGAATGCGTGGAGGTGAACAGTCGGTGGCACTGATTCTCCGGCCGGCTGCAGAAGAAGAAGGTGCAATGGGATGATGTAATTGAAAGAGCATGGGTAAAACTTTAAATGAACATAAGGAATGTATGTTTCTTTCGTATATTAACTGTAACCTTTCAGTATCTTCATCGCTCCAATGTGATCTGTTTTCGTCTTCAGGCCATGTTGGAGTCACATGCTTCATGATTTATTTGCCATGTTTGTTTCCACTGCACTTGATGGCATTTTGCTTTTGTCAATATTTTTTTGATGTTTTATTAAAGAACTTCCAGTGTTTAATACTTTGGTTTTTTAATGTGCATTAAAAGGGAGAAAAAACTGAATTCACTTAGTGACAACATTTTCAGATCAATAATAAATAAAGAATGAATTATCATGGCAAGCAGAAGCTTTCTGAAATCTTCTTGTTTCCTAACTGTTAACTAGATGGAATAAATGATATTACATGGTTTACATTTTACATTTTCTTTTCAGGTTGGTCTTTTATATATTCTTTTTTTCTTTAATTTCTTTGTTGTTTTAATTTGTCTCTGCTGTGAAGCACTTTGTGACATAAACATTATCATCACTCACCATATCGTTGTCTGTATGGTGGAGGCAGTATTTCTTCACAGCCTCTTTGTAGGTCTGGAACTGTGGAGGGGGATATTTATCGTTTCCATCTCTTCCTCCTTCTTCTCTGTTCTCATTCGCTCCTTCAGATCCAGTATCTAGTTCTTCTGTCTCTCCTCCTTCCTGCTGGTCTTCATTTTCTTTTTCACTTTCATCATAAGGCATCACAGATGTGAAGTAGATGGGCTGAAGACACAGCATGAGCGAGGTTAATGAAAGGGACTGTCTTCAGATCCTGTTAGTGTTTCTGTCATATTCAATCCAGTGTTTGACTGTAAAGTTTATGTTTTGACAGTAAATTCAAAGCCACCAGATCAAGTTTTTATTATTTCAGGTTTTGACGATTTTAAGATGTGGTGAAGTTGTCAAAGACTAACGTAACATCAAATGAACATCTCAGACTAAAGATGGAAAAAAAGAAACTTAAGATGAAAGAAAAAAGAAAGAGTAGGGATCAAAGTTAACACAGCATTAAACTTACGAAGCGTCTCTCTATGGTGCGTTTGAGGTACGGAGGACTAGTGGTCATCTGAGGTAACAGGGCGAGGATCACCTCACCGAGGCTGTCTGCTGTCACCACGCTGTTCAACCACTCAGTGTAAGATATGGACTGCAACGACAGAAACAGACCAATCAGCACTGACGTATTACCCACAGTCGTTTTCTCTTGAATTACTGCCATGTCTGGGATTTTGCTGGAATATCGCACAATTAAATTCTATATGTTTCACTAAGAATTACTTTAATGTGAGAAAATTTTAAATTTATGGGATTGTAGTTGGCATAATATGAACTGACTCTAAACTTTCAGTGGAGAAAACTGGTTTATAAATGACTTTATAGTGAATCTAAGACATTTAAAGATAGTTCCTGTCATAAGACCAATTTCAGTACATTTTGTACAGTACAGTTTGTTTACATTTGTATCAGTTCAACCAAAAACTGCAACAAAATGAAGGTTTCTAATAGCTTTGTAATGAGAAATATATGAATATTATTATTAATATTAATAATATTCTATATTTTTCTTATTGTCAACAAACCCATGAAAGGACCAAAATTAACAATCCTTCATTATGATGAACAAGAGTCATGATATTCTTTCAGTATATGACATAAACATTCATTAAATGTGGTTTTAAATGCTGTTTCATTTATCAGATGAATCCTCACTCAAGTTGACCATTTCACCCACCTTCAAGCAACCCTCTAATTAGTTTTTAATTATGTCTCATTATTTATTTTCTTAACTTTTATACACAGTATATATATATACACACACACACAGTATATATATATATATATACTGATTTGTTCATTTTGTGTGTAACTTATTTTCATTTTTTAAAATATATTTTGCTGAATCATGTTGCATTTATTAGTTTAGTATTTTAATCATTTATTCTCTTTTTGTCTTTTCTAGAGTCAACAGGAGGTTTGATGTAGTTGTGTAGATGTGTGACCTCTCCTCCTTTTTTCTATTACTGTATCTGGTTTATGTAGTTGTGTTTGTGTGCATAAGAAAATAAAAACTCAAACTAAAACATGGACACAGCAGTTTAAGTGAAGACACCATGCAAAGTCCTGCTGCCATAAATTCTCATCAAAGCACCAAATGTGTGTTTATCCACAGATGAAAATACGTGTCTTCATCAGTGTCACACCCACAAATCACAGACTTCTTAAAGAGCAGAGCTCATCTGTTTTGTGCTCCATGAACGAGTTAGAGGACGTCAGTGACTGAAGGATTGAAGAGTCACACTCACCCACAGAGTGCCGGTCCTGGGAATGGCGAAGAGGGAGTTCATGGAATGGTCAAAGTAATGGACTCCTTGTGAACCCTTCCTGAATAAAACAAAACAGAACCGACAGAATTAAACATGACAGGTTGGAAGAAAGAAAAGGAAAGAAAGAAATAATGACACAGGAAACCTCAGATACTTCTTCAGTTAAAAGGTAAGTCCAACTTTTTTAAGTGCAAGTCAGTTTAATAGTCATGGGGAGCCAGACTACAACTACACAGCCTGAGAAAGCAGCTGTTTCACGTCCTCTCTGGAGGAGATTTGTCAAGAAAAATTTTGATGTCAGCAGATATTTTCTCATCCTGGGTTGAAGACATAACAGAAAGCCTGGGGGAACTGGGTTGTGTTTAAAAACATGGGATGTTGGGTTTAAACCATTTTCTGTTTGGAGCTTGAATCACATGAAGGAGTGGGGAATATCTAAACCTCTGCTTCTTTGATTCTTTTGATCATTTTAACCTGCTTTATGGAAGTGCAACACTTAATCACTTGAGTACACTTCAAAAATACATCAACAAGAAAACCAGTGTCCAGTTTTTGTTGACACTTCGACCTTTTCCACTATGAGAACTAAACCTGTAAGCAGGAACGTCCCATACTGTGAACCTGCTAGAACTCTGTAAGGTCTACGTTCTACCTGGTTTTCCACTGTCTTTTACAAACCAGAACATTTTGGATTTATGTTCGGCTCCAGACCGGCTCCCTCACCGCTGACCAGCCCTGCAGAGCCACTGTTGCATTTCTTCCCTCGAGAGTGACTGGACCTTGGATGTAGTGCCACCTCCTGAAGAGTGCTTAAAGCTAGGTTCAAGATCTCACCCCCGGAGGCAGAGGGAGTAAAGTGGAAATATAAGTAGTTCCTATAGTGACAAAAACCTAACTGTGTGCGTGGCAGATTTTGAGGCTGTAGATGTTGTTGTATTTGACTAAATTATTTAAAAATTATATTAATTATTTGCCTGCCCCCAGTTTTGGAGTCACAGACCTCCTGTAATATCAGTGTCTTTATGGAAATATACCATGTAAATGTAAATGTATGAATGTATGAGTAAAAAGAGGAGCTTCCTTACGCTACATAGGCGGTTTCCTGGGCCATCAGGAGGCCAGGTGCATTCAACGGCCAATAGATTTCATTGGTCAGGTATCGTTTCTGAATGGTGATTGGATCATGGAGCCTCCTCAGATCCCACGTCTTCACGTAACGGTCTTCTCCTGCCGTCACCAACAGGTGCCTGAGACAAGAAGAGGAAGACAGGTGAAAAGTTTGAGTGTAAGACATGTTGTTAATGGTGGGAACAATGCATGATTTTCCATCAGTGGAAAATATATAAGTGACTGAATATGTGATATTTACTTGTAATGCTTGAACACAGAAGTGAAATGCATCATCCTACTAACATTGATCACGACTGTCAGCGGTGTCGGACATAGAACAAATGAAGGCAGGGTAATCAATATGAGCACTTTTCATTGTGACAAAAACAGTGGCGTATGAATGTGGAGAGAAGAGACAAGGAGTAGAAGAGATGACAAACTGTTCAGGTAAGAAAAAAGAAAAGAAAAGAGATGTAGAAGTGGAACAGAGAGAGAGAGAGAGAGAGAGAGAGAAAGAGAGAGAGAGAGAGGGGTAGTTTTTATCTCTTTCAACATGGCTATGTAATTAAAAAGCAGTGATCCAGACAAGATATGTGTCCGGAGTCTCTGCTGCAGGATTAATCTTGTTATTCACCTTTAGTTCAACTTAAGGTCCAAACCTTTCAGATCTGCATTTACAGAAAACCAAGAGGCGACACTGACAAATGATAAAAAATGGAAATGGCTGTTCATCAAATTAGTCTCAGATCTGGCGCAAGATGAACAATAATGCAGTGACATCCGTGCCAACATTAATTATCTAGAGAAATTTCTACACTGTGTAGAATGTGAATATAAAATCGTATCTGCCGTTGTTGGAGTCAGGATTGTTCAGGACAGGATCAAATGAGCCTGTTAGTGCTTTTCTTGAGGGTCACTGCTCCGTCCAAAAGGACAACAAACATTAGTCTGACAGCTGTTATTGCGACAATATAATATTAAAATAATACAATTAATTCTGTTTTCAATTAATAAAAATAAGACCCCCCCCCCAAAAAAAAAAAAACTCCAGTATCTAAATAAAAGTCAAGAAAGTTTCCCCTTTCATAATTTTTCAAGGAAAATGACAAAATTGTGATGGTTCCTGGTTCTCAAATGAGAAAATGCTCTGCTTTCCTTGGTCTGACATAGTAAACTGAATCTTTTCAGGTTTGGATTGTTGGTCACACAAAACAAGATGTTGAATTATGTCACCTCGTGCTCTGGGACATCCTTTTATTTTATTTTATTTTTTTAAACTGATTTCTGAAGATTTACAGACAGAACAATTGATTAATTAAGAAATAATTTAGAAATCAGCAGATTAACAGATAATGTAAAAATCAACCCTGGTTATAATTTCACTGACTGATAGAAAAAGCTGCTCAACTCTGAAGGTCCAGAGATTAGCAAAATATCATGAGATGTACTTAGAGTGTAAATCATGGATGTTTACCATCTGTTAGCATTATCTAACAGAGTACTCGACTGCCCTGTAGCTACAAGGCAGTGACACTAGACGGTTTAATGACCAACAGTCTCATCGATCTGTCTTTTAATGCATGTTTTTTCAGCTATAACAGTTTCATTTTGTAGAGTGGCTAAAACACAAAATGAAGAGGGATGGAGCTGATACTAACCGTATTGATCATGAGGTTTCTAATAGTTGCTAGCATTGGCGCACTTTGGCTCAAACCCTGTTGACTTAGGTGAACTGATGGATGAGAGAGATTGAAAGCTTAAAATCTCAGCAAATCTCCTAAAACTGTTTTCACGTCAAGACAGAAGTCATTTACTTCAACACTAAAAGCCATATCAATAACATATTTCTACATTTTTTTTTTGCACTTTAAAAGATCATTGTTCAGCTTTAATCGTACTGTGTATTTTAGAACGACTGGAGCTTTTACTGTAGCTGTTTAGTAAAAAAAAAAAAAAAAAAA
>NW_019525453.1:7585505-7595267 GCF_002814215.2 Seriola lalandi dorsalis | reverse complement strand
GGGGGGAGGGAGTCCTTCACATCAGAGGTGGATAACACACTGACTGGCCAATTTCAGATTTTTGATAAAAAGCCAATTTTGGGCCGGAAATATTGCTTCAACCCTTATGCTGACTTGCACTGCGTATCAGTGCCGTCAGTGAATCCTTGTGGCAGGTGATGTAAATGACCCATCCATCCTTCCCCTCATCTACACATACATCAGCTGAGTAATGGAGCAGAGAAAAATAATGTGCGGGGGAGGAGATGGTCCCTACGAGGGTTACAGTGAAATCTTGAGCTATGACCCTTTATTACATGTCGGATATTACACAGTCAGCCTTCACCTCTGTGCTCAAACAGAGTTTATATCAGGATTCTGGGAGTATCAAAGTTATGAGCAGTTTATCTGGATTAAAGAAGCTTTTCCACCTGCAGTTTGGTTCAACCGGTGAGTTAGGCCTGAATGTGGGTGTCACCAAATAACTTCTCAGAAAATAATCATGTTTTATTTAGGGCTGGTTATTGAACCTCAATACTTTTTTTTGATTCAGATAATAGATCAATTATAATCCTTACATTGATAGTTGACAGTGTTTTAAGATGGACAGGTGAGGCAGTGGGTTGGGTATATGACTGGAGGATGTTGCAGTTACAGTTCATAGTATGTACTCTAACTATTATTTTAACAGGAGTAGGGGGAGCCCTCATTATTTTATCATTGTTAGACTGTATTTCATTTAGATGTTGGACTTGTAGTTCAGATTGTTTATTTTGGTTCTTATTAATATTTATACATAGTAAATACCCATAGAAATGAAGCATAACAATATTGGCCAAAAAGGTATGTGATGAAGCTATAGCTTATCCCACTTACCCTCTTTACATAAGGCCACATGAATCGCCAACCCTCTCACTATGTGACACACCGCCAATGTGTAGTCAGAGAAAATAAAATCAAGGAGAAGTGAACCAGAAAGAAACTTTTCCCCAATAGGATTAGACACATACGATTAAAAAAGAACTGCGCAAGAAGCGAGATGAGGTTATTGTACAGCTGATTGTTTAGACTTTTGTTAAATGAAAAAAACGGTTTTGGAGAAATACATGTTTACATTCCTCTAAGCAAGGTATTGAAGTAAGCAATGTTATAATAATGGTATAAAAACTCATCTGTTGTATCAGAAATCTATAAAGAATTTTCAAACAACACTCTTCCTTTTGTTACCTGGTCTAACTGGATCTTGTGTATGAATTTCAACCACACTATGTGTCTACACAGACTTACTTTGTGTCACATGGAGATTGTGGAGTTCCACAAGGATCGATAGTCTGACAACTTCTGTTTAATCTTTGCAACAATTATGCAGATGACACCGACTACTGACCCACAAGTGCTCTGAACAAAAGGAGTGACTGAATGAGCCAAAGCTTCCTGCAGTTAAAACCCAGATAAAACCTAAAAATGTTTTTTTTCTGACCAAAATCTTTTTAAAAGTGCTGCTCACCCTCAACACCAGAACTGTGATGTAGTCATGGACTAAGACCTAATTTTAACAGCCACATGAAACAAGTTACATCAACATCCACATTATTGGCTTAACAATATAGAAAAAAGGAAAAAATGATGGATTAATCTACCTCACTCCATAAAGCAATCGGAAACCTGCAGCTTATCCATTACTTGCCTATTTATTCCATAGAAAATGGAAGCGGGTGCGGGGCGCCCTGGTGGCTCACCTGGTAGAGTGCGTATCATTAAGGCTTTGTCCTAACCACAGCGACACAGGTTTTGCTGCATGCCATTCCCTCTCCTAGACTATCCTGTCTTTCTCTCTCTCACTGTTGCTATCGGAATAAAGGCAAAAAATTACTTAAAAGAAAAAAGGAAAGAAAATAAAAAGACTAAATACCTCCAAAATGAACTGAAAGCATTAAAAATTGTTTGAAAGGTGCTATAAAAATAAACTCCCTTTTCCTAAAAGTGTTTTTCCTTGTTCAATATTCCAGGGCTGTTTTCTCTGAAGGTCTAAGCATAGATAAATATTCTTAGCAGGAACTTTTGGACCATTGGGAGTAATTTACAGAAGATCTTACTCAAGGTGATCTGAGCACAGGACAGCTGCAGCCTGAAGGTCAGTGCATGTTGACAGAGATAAGTGAGGTTACCTCATCTGAATGGTGATGGCTGAGAGAGGACATGGCCTTGTGCCCTACATTCTGAATCAGTGCCTGAATAACACTGGAGCGACTTCTCTGCCAAACTTCAGCACAACTTTGTGTGTTCAGGATTTATCGTGCAGCTTTTGGCAGCAAGTTCCAGAGCTGCCTTCAACCAACCTTTTTATTAATTAGCTGTGAATAAAACTGCCAAACTAAAGTAGTTGGAGAAAAAAGATAAACAAGCAAACGACAAGAAAATCCTGAAACCCAGGCAATTCATTCTCTCTTCTGTGACGCTTCTCAAGTTTTTCTTCAATTTTTTCCTCAAGAATTTTCATTTTCTTCATGAGGAGCATTTACTGCCTTCAATTTTTGAAACTGTTGATATGATCACAGATACAAATAAAGTTGATCTGACCTGGACCATGGCATCAAGCACCATAACCACATCATGGGTTGTGAATTGAAATCATGTTGAATTTGTTAAACTGTTGTTAAGAGAGAGCTGATCAACCTTTTCACTTTGCTGACTTACAACACTATTCCTATGTACTTGTAATAAGTTGTCATGGTGATATAACATTTACACCTCTCATTTTTCTCATGCACTATTCATCATTCTGTCGGGTTGTTGCAAGATAAATGACAGTCCTGATTCACAAGTCACAATATTTGATCTGGAGACTGATTAAATCACATAGAGGTTAAATGAGTCTTCCTCGCTACAGTCTGGGGGATGAATGCATGTGTGAAATGCACCTTCAGCATAAAGGTGAGGTCAAGGTGAGAGCGTCTACCTGGAGGCAGGACAGAAGGCCAGCGCCCGGACAGCGTGGTCGTGAGCGAGTAAGCATCGATAGGGCAGCAGACTCAGTGACCCGTCTGACTCTCGCACACGCAACAACGCAGACTTTGTGGAGAGATCCCAAAGACCCACTATACCTGGAGAGAGCACGTAAGCACAGACAATAATGGACTCAAATCAGTGAATCAACATCTTTTTTACATCAGTAATAAAAATGAACCTGGAGGCATCCAGACTCATAATTTTTTCATTCCTTCAAACACTGAACAAATTAATCAAGAACATCTCCAAGAAATCAATTCATACCATCATAGAATCCAATAGCCATTATGTTGTGTGGTTTTTCAGGCAGCCAGTCCATAGACAGGACCTGTCCGCTGTGTTCCTGGCGAGGGGCTTTGAAGGAGCCCAGCTTCAGTGTTAACACTCCTTTAGCCTGCAGACGACAAGACGAAAAACAAATATAACTGCAAAACTACAAAAACAGTATAATAATAATAATAATAATAATAATAATAATAATAATAATAAAAACACAAGGTTGGATGGTAGATTTTCCTGTTGGCCACTAGTTATTTCATATGGTTAAAATTGAACAGGGTAAATGGAGAGCCTACCTGGTATATTGGCAGCTGCTGGCTGGCTTTTCCTGTGGAGAGAAACATAAATCACAGTTTATTAGTGATGGTAATTAAACTAAGCATTGGAGTCCATACCATGAGTACAACGATGAAAAAAAAAAACAGAATCTAGCATCTTGGGTGTAGCAGCGTAGCAGTCATTTGAATTCCTGTTTTACCTCCACTGGTGCAAACAACATAAAAGTCTATTTTATGTAATGTGAACTCAAGAGTAGCAGGTCAGCAGTGACGATGAGAAGCATCAATCTGAGCTGTACCTTTTCATCCTCAGATGTACTTAAGTTCCGGGTTTTGCTCAAGCATAACAAGTTTGTAAAGTTCTGTCTGACAAATGTATTTACAGCTGTTCTGAGCTGCCATACTGGAGGAGGGAGTGAAAAGCTGGCTGTCATAGAGGGGTGGGGGTGTTATTGTTTAAATGTGGGGATAATGGTGAACATTTTCAGACAATGATGGATGAAGACGTTCATAGTGTTGCGCTCAGTTGTTCACATGAAAAGTGTCAGAAATAAAAAAAAGAGACAAAGTTCAATCCCAGCCTCCTTTTTCAGCTCTGCACAGCCGACCAATCACAGTGTGAAGAGAAGTGTTCAGACATAGACCCTCATCATCAGACCCTCTCGGAAAAATGTGGGGGGGGTTAAGGGGTTTGCAAAGCTATTCAACCATCTCACAATCACTTCTGACAGTGCAAACTAGCAGCTTTAGACTCAGCGGTGCTCTGAGCTGACAGGAAACATGGTGATGGTTAAAACGTTACGCAAAGATCAGCATGTCAACATGCTAATAATACCATGCTAACATGCCTACAGTACGTTTGGAGAGAGAGCAACTCTACCCTGATTGCTGCCCTGACTCTTAAGTGATGTAACTTTGACCTGTCCATGGCAGTAGATGGAAAGCCAGGGGATCACCAAAGTTAACCAAAGGTACAATTCATCCCATGGGAAACATGAATGTCTATATCAAGTTTTACAGTAATCCATCTAATAAACCCAAGTGTCAGACCAGTGGAGCAGCTGATATTACCATCCCCTACGTCCCTGTCGTGGTTCAACATTACTGGATGTTAAGCACCACTTAAGAAGTAATACTGCTGTGCCTGCCTTGACACTCACTGCTGTGTTTAATAGATGTAAAATCCAATAACAAAAATAGGTGTCAGACTGTTCCTCATCATTGGTTTTCTCTGCTCCTCCAGTTTAGATTACTGAGAGACCAGATCAATAAGAGTCCTCAGTCTTCTACACCCTCCATCAACTCACCTCTGCCTCAGAAAAACACACACCAGTACTTTTATATAAGCCGCTTGAATGTTAAATGAAGTCCTAATATGTATAATCTTTTACTACTCAAGAGCAAGGAGAAGACCCAGGATGAACCTAAGCCTGTCACCAGGAAGAATATGTCAACTCCTGTTATGCAACATGGATTCAGAACCCTGCACCTGACTGAAATAGCCTTTAGCTTTTACTTAAATTCTATATTATTAACTATAGAATTAGTAGATTTCTGTATTTTTAACATGAATGTATTGCCTTTACTTTTCAGAATACGATAAAATGAACAAAGGCAGTAAAGGTCAACCATTTTTACAAAATGGTTTTGTTATTGTCCAGATTTAAAATGCAGCGACCACGTATAAAGACCTGAAACTTCACAATCCTAGTAATCACACAGATTCAAAAAACACGTATAATTTTATGGTTTGGTTTAGCAGTGACATGTACATTTCTACAGCTCCAAGCCTGGTATAAACTGTGATGATGAGTATTTCATTGTGACCAACAGTCTGCTGTAACTGATGAGGGTGATTAGTCATCATCATACACAGGGTTTTTGTGTTAAAGTGGCAATAAATTAACATTAACTAGTTTTAGTCAGTCAGTTAGTGTTACCCTTATTTAAACCTTGACTGTTCTAAAGTCTAAACCAAACTTCCCCTGTAAACCTTTACATTTTAAATCCTAATGTGAAATTAATCTCAGCATTAAAAGCATTAACCCTAAACTGACGACAGACTGCTTCACTTCACAGACTAAAAAGGTGTAACCTTGCCCCCACCACCACCACCCAATTCCAAATAAGTCCTTGATGATTGACAGAGTAGGGATACAAGCAGTGTCAGCTACTAGACCTAAAATTCATACCTTCCAACACTAACAACTGGCTCGGTGATGCATCTTCTTTGTCATTTCAATTATAGATCCTTGTCTGATGGAGAACGGCACTGTAAATTATGTGTGTTCACTACGCCTTCTCACATTCACCCTTTTGTCTTTTTTCTTCTTCCATGAGTTGCCTCTACACACATACACGCACACACACACACACACACACACACACACACACACCACATCTCCAACCCCCCTGGTCCGCCCTCCAATTCTGCAGCTTTAACAGCCTCCTCTTCTCATTCACTCTCTCGTTCATTCTGGTGACTGGACGGACAAAAGCTATTTATAATTATCTGTGGCAAACAGCACGGGGCTGGCGGAGAGAGACACTCACAGCCCGTTTAACCCTGCCTGAGCCAATTTCACCTTTAACCCCTTTCAGCTGACACCAAAGCACAAAGAAATGATTTCCACTAACTAGTCTGCATTCAATTACTGCTCATCAAGACATGCAAGGCTGTAAAGAAATTCCCTGGTCATTTTTCACTGGGTTAAATGCACCAATACCTTCCTCATCTCCCGACGGTATTTTTCTGCTGGTGGAATAAACTCTAGATCAGAAGCTCAAAATCACAGTTATTTAGTAGAATCCTTCAGGAATTTTACCTTATTATTAGTAGGATGTGAATATTTTTCAAATGTTTTAGGTTAGTTCTGTTGCTGCAGTCTCTCTCTCTCTCTCTCTTGGTGTTTTACAACCCTTTTCCAAGCCAACACTGAGGAGTCCAACTAATGTAATGGCCACTGTGAAGACAAATGTCCAGAGTTTGTGTTTGATCTTTAGCAGATGTGATAACGTAAATGTGGCGTCAACAAATGGGGAATAAAGGGAAATACTGTGCTGGCTGTAGAAACTGTTCATTCATGTGCTTCTCCATCCAGGAGGTCGAACCTCTCTTCTTTTTACCTAAATATACAGTCCTGGTTTTGATATTGACTATGTAACCGGTACTTCCTGTTATTACACAATTTTTTTTTGTTCATGTATTATTTATCATTAAATTCATTATTTTAGTCTTGTGTTAGTATGTTAAAAGGCAACTCCACTGACTTTATATATCAAAATGGGTTTACAGGCCTTGGGGAATACGACTACACATGTGAAAAAGGTTGTATAACGAGATGAGCTGCATTGTGGGTAATGTTGGCACCAGGTTTTGACTGGGAAGAAAAATATGCGGAACAAAAAAAGATAATATACTGAGTTCTGCTGCATCAATTTTGACAATTTTATAGGACTGCAAGTTTTAATTTGGTGAAAGGTGATGGGTATGCCATTCATTTTCTAGGTATTTGGTCATAAACCAAAGCAATAAACACATTTCCATTGTGACCTGCTGGTGGTGCTGGATGAAGCGTCAAGGGATGACCACAGTCACCAGGATTTATCCTCTGGGGAGTATGAATATCTGTTACAAAGTTAGAGCCAATCCAACCAGGAGATGGAAAGATGTTTTACAAGATGCTGATTTGGGCAGTAAAAGTCCAGCTAGTGTGGCTAAAAAGAAAAGAAATTGATGGTGTTGCATGGTGGTCTGTGCTTTTTAATTAGTGAGACCAGGATAAGACCAAAAACACCATATCGGTGGAAGTCTGGACATTAGATTTTGTCAGGGGTCCAGGGGCCCATTAGAAAGGCCAGGGATCTTTAAAACAATCAGGAGAGTCCTATAGGGCTGCAGTTCAGCCACTGTCACTGCTTATCAAGGTGTGTTTCTTTGGACAAAATTGTTAGATAAACTGTTCATCAACTGGTTGACCTCACCACTCTGAGGCGCTGCTGCAAACAGCAAAAATGTACCAGTTTGTACGAGTTTTTTGGAATACCAAAATAAGACAGCAACTATTGTTGTTTTTATTCCATTGATTTTGATCCCATTAATCTATCAAAAACAGGGTTGTACCAACCACAGAAGACACTGAGGTCTTGTGGGAGATCCAGCCTACAATAAAATAAAAATATAACACATAGTAGATATAGTAGATTCCATTATTTTTAGACTGTATATTTACATTATTATTTTTAGACCAACAAAAAACAGAGTATTAAGTGTTTACTTTAATTCCAGTCCAGGTCTCCCTCTGCAGTCGTCTGTGTGTGTTTAAGAGACAGTATCTTCAAACGTGAACACTCTGCAACCTTTCTATCCAATAACTATAACCTATGGTGGGAAGCAGGGGGCTGATGTAGTAGCCAGACCCAATGACCCATGGCTACAAAATAAAATGGAAACCAGGGCCCATGAAGCAATGTGGAAAAGGGAAAAAAGAATGGAAATGTCAGGCTTTATTTATCGCTTTTATGTCGTAACTAAAGCACTGAAAATCTTTCTTAATTGTAAAACGAAGCCAAGTGTAATACAGTGGAGTCTCCTATCAACCAATACACTGTATTTCATTTTAATACATTAATACATGAATGGTTATGTATGAGGTCCTCTGTAATGGCGCTGCTAAATCAAAGGAAAGCCTTTGTTAGTGTGATACATGGAATTACAGGTGAATAATGGAGCCTGATGTTGGTTTTTATCAAAGTAAATGAATAAACAATAAATTGTGGATGGAAATGTTGAGGAATTTAATTTTACATGGGTTTCAGGAGATAAATTTTTTGGTTATATTATAATATTTGCAGTTTCTCTTAAGAAAATGGCCAAATTTTAAGGTACTAAGTGTCTAACCAAATGCTGAATATCTGCAGTCTTCACTAAAAAAATGCCATTAACCCCACATACACAAATAACAGCCAACTCTCATGTTATACTGTACTACAGACAAGACTTGTTCCAAAGATAAGGCTTAATGGGATGTAAGACAGTTGTGCTGATTCTGATGTAATGCCAAGTATGTGAGTGTTTGAAATGCTATGATCTTAGACTGGTGTAGTGTGTAATCAGATAGGCCTGTGCCGCTGGCTAGACCCAGGCGGATAAACACACTCATGTGCAGACATAACCAGGTTTCTGTGTATGATGGATGTGGCAGATAAGCTCGCCATTAATCTCATTCATACAGTCTTCTATTAGCTGAGCCCCAGAGGCAGCTGACGCAGTGATCTGAATAGACTGGACCAAAGGCTCCACCATCCATAATGTCAGCACATACTCACACCCTTGGAGAGCGCTCTGCACATTGGTGTGTTTGTGTATGTTTTTCACAGGGGTGGTTAACTACTGCCATTGTTAGAGCAGCAGTTTGATAGACCCCTCAAGCGCAAGCGTGCACACACGCATGCACGCACGCACGCACACACACAGTAGACTGAGGGTCTTCATGGAAACTGTCCTTTCACTGAACATGATATCTGGTCAAGTTAATGATGTCCGTGACTGAGCTGATGGATATGCTGCTGTTTGATTGATTACATACTAAAGTTTGAGTTAATCACGTTGTGTATGAGTGACACTATCCTAAAAAGCATCACAAAGTGACTAGTGCTGAAACAATTCATCGATTTTTTTTATCATCAGAAAATTAACCAAAACAAAATCATTTTAGCAAATATCTTGATAATCAATGGATTGTTTCAGTAATTTTTCTAGCAGAAATACCAAATGTTCACTGGTTTCAGCTTCACTATTGAGAGGATTTGCTGATTTTTTTCTCTTTTTAAATCATGGTAAAGTGAATATCTTCAGGTTCCTGCAATTTAAAGATGTCGTCCTGTTCTTGAAGTAGTTGTGATGGCCAGTGTTGTGTTGTGGACCAAAGGATTGTGAACCTGTGTTGAGACACGTTTTCAACCTCTACAATTCCACCAGCCGAGCCTCCAAGTCTTTTAATTTGTTTATAAATACACAATGTGTGCAGGTAATGCTCAAACTATGTATATTTTACAGCTGAACCTATGCATCTTGAAAATAATTAGTTCTTGTTGGTTTTGATGCTTCTTTTATTCTCTAAAGCTTTCGGTAAATGGTCATTGGATATCAAATGAGTTAAATTGGAGTTTCCTGACTAAATGTCACTAAATGGATCCTCATTTAACTGAGACTCTC
>NW_019525453.1:7552490-7585455 GCF_002814215.2 Seriola lalandi dorsalis | reverse complement strand
ATCTTGAAAATAATTAGTTCTTGTTGGTTTTGATGCTTCTTTTATTCTCTAAAGCTTTCGGTAAATGGTCATTGGATATCAAATGAGTTAAATTGGAGTTTCCTGACTAAATGTCACTAAATGGATCCTCATTTAACTGAGACTCTCACAGGGGTGCACGGTAAAGATACAATTGCTCAATTAATCAACTGAAAGAGAATTAATCGGCAACTATATTGAGAATTTGCTATTTCATAATTTATGAAAAACCATTAAGTTCTGAACTGATGCACAGACAATTCAAACACTTTTACCACCTCAGGCTGTGGGACGTTTGTAGACATTTCATAGACTGAACGGATAAGTGATTAATAAAAAAAGTAATCCGCAGTTTATTCAATGAGTAAAATAACCGTGGTGTGCGTGGTGCTTCAAAGTGACAATGACGCCTACCCCTCAACCTCAAATCTTATATTCCTGTGGTCAGATTATGAATGGAAGCTATGGGTGAAACGCCTCTGAGATAGGATGTAAGGATGCGTCTGAGCTGATACTGAAAGCATTTAAGGATGACAGAATCTAGTATGTGTCCCTCTTATTAAATTTTCCTTTTGTATCATGTTTAATGTGTCATTTCTGTCATTGTGGTGTGTGAAGAAATAAGAGTCAGGGAGGTGTGCGATACACTTCAGCAAAGCCAATGTTAAAAATAAGCAGTGGGGGTTGTTTAATGTGTCATTTCTGTCATTGTGGTGTGTGAAGAAATAAGAGTCAGGGAGGTGTGCGATACACTTCAGCAAAGCCAATGTTAAAAATAAGCAGTGGGGGTTGGGTTTAGCAAGATGTGAACAAAACTAAATCCAGCTGTTAATTTTTTACAATGCTACCATAACCCAGTGATCACCACCTAAAGCTCTGCTTTACTGCAGTCCTGTGTCCTCACCCGCTGCTGCAGGAATCAGGTATCTAACAGACTGACTACAGGCTTTAGTGAGGCAACACTGCCCTCTGCTGAACACCGGACACACTTCGTTGTCTGAGTGTGAGTCCAGTCAACTCAGGGTTGTGCCAGTGTAATTTTTAGAGTTAAGGAAATAAGAGTTCTTTATCATTGTTATAACACCTGTAACTGAATGGTTATAAATACCGCAAAGGGAATACTGTGGCCAGTTGTGTTTAATAATCACAGTCTTACCAGAGTCAGGGAGGTTGTTGTTGGAGTGCAGAGCATCAGGGTGGGGCAGGCTGTAAATGGTCACCACACCGGTGGAGGTGGCAACTGCCAGAAGACCCAGTCTGGGCAGGAAAGGAGCCTTTGGGGGTAGGAGATTTAAATGCTGTCGCAAAATATAGACAACACCAGACCAAATCTGCCTGTAGTGACTTTTAAAAACTCATGTTGGTGGAACCTTACCTTTCTGCCACAGCTAGGCAGCTCCCAGCCTCCTGCGGGACACCACTTCAGGTGCCAGATGAAGCCTTTGTCCTGAGCCAAGCCATAGGCGAAGGCTGGCTGGGAGTCTGGTCTGCAGAGAGGAGGAGGATGAAGGAGACATAATAAGATGTGTCATAAAAAACAAATGAGGGAGGAAACAATACATTACAAAGGCTGAACAACAGGCTGAGATCTTTCAGAGATTTTTATAGACAATAAAAGTAAGAAAGAACAAAATGGTGGGTTAATTAAGGATTTGGCTCAAAAATTGGGAGAAAATTAAAGTAGTTGGCTGCTCAGCAAAATAGTCAAAGATAAAGTAGCTTTAATCCAAAAAATATGACTATCAGCCCTCAAATAACCAGTGTGCCCTCTTCATCTGTACCTGCTGTTGTACTCCAGTTTGCACACGTCCCACAGCTGAACCAGTCCAGGTCCGGAGTACATCTTGTTGACATAGTGCTGCTCATCCATCCCTCGATGACAGGCCAGAGCGATGTACTGGGAGGCCGGAGCACCTTCAGGTGTCGGACACCACTCCATGGCCCAGACCGGCCCTCCTGCGTACAGCACCATGTCCCAGCGTTCTGGATGAGCAGCTGCTGCTTCAAATCTGGTCAGTTACATTAACAGAAAGGCTTTAAAGATATACTTAATATACTTGAAAAAATACCACATTATACCTCTAAATTGTCACTGACCTTACATCAAAATGTATTTTTACTTTATTTACCTACTACAAAAACAATCATCTGGAAAATATTTATTATCAAAGCTTAGCAGAACAACCTGCACTGATAGGGAGCTTAAAGCTTTAGCTTCATAAAAAGTGAATAGGCCCATTCTGCTCATCCCAGTAACTACAAATACAGATGTTTTACTCAACTCTGATCTTTATTAACAAGACAGTTTGGAAAATGACGATTTAAAATGTAGTTAGATGACACGACAGGATGCAGCATGTCTGAAATGAAGGGTAGCTGAAACACTGGTGTCTTGATGAAATAATAATTAAATACGTAAAGGAGTAATAAAGGGTGAAACTAGAAACTGATCAAAGTTGTCTAATGTTGAGCTTCATTTCTGCAGCTCTGTCTCTCAGCAGCGGATCAGTCTCACCTGCTGAGTCTTTGCAAAGGCGTTCCTTCCTTACTGAGGCCTTCTCTGGACAATTTGAAAGCAGCTGAGCGAAGCTCCTGGGGCAGGTATTTCTCCACATCACTAAGTAGAATAGAAGACACACAAACATTTGACTATTAGGGAGAAGTTTGAGACATGTCTCACCCGACATGCAGTAGAGACTTCACACCCGTGGCAGGATAGAAACAGGCCTGAAATTTTTAAGTTGCCAATTAAATCGTGTTAATGACTCAGTGGTGGCTGAGCTGTTGTCTGGTATCTGAATTCTCCCAGCCCTCCAAAACAACTCCACCAACCACAAGTGCAATATATAAATGCAATAACTATCAATGTTTAAAGCCTTTTTATCTGACTAGGACTATTTTTAATATGATTATTTATTATATTTATATACATATTTTATACAGGTTTGAACCCACAACCTTCTTGTGAGGCCACAGTGCTAAACACGCCACCACTGTGCTGTAACTAACTACATGTAATTAAAGTTTGGAACATAATCAGCTTTTAAAGGTCCCATATAGTCTAAAGGTCTCTGTCCATGTGTAGTGTGATTATAGATCAGCTCTAGGTTCTATATTAATACTGTGAAAGTATCAAAGCCTCAGTCCACAGAGAAATGTACACAGCCTGTATTCAGAAAATGAGCCTTAAAACCAGCCCTCAGGACTTCTGTCACAACAAAGCAGTCACCGGTCTCAACTGTGTCCCAAGCCCCGCCCACCTGGACCCACCATCCAGTCTTGCAAAAGAGAAACTCAGAACCTCCTCTCTTGTGATTGGCTCACTGACCTGCTGTTACTAGAGCTCCAGAGAGAAACCTGAGAGGGGAGATGTAAAACTAACCGTAACCCTTAAAACCACAAATATATCTTCTTATGGATCAATACTTCAAAGAAAACACGGGACAGCTAAGAACCCCAAACAAGGCATGGAAGTATTAAAAAAAAAAAAGCTAACATCTGGTTTTATTTTGATCATTTACCCTTATCGTAGAAAACTCGATTATTTCACTAATTTCAAAGAAAGGTTAAAGGTTAACTACCTCTGTGGAACAAGGTCCCAGGAACTTGTGGTGGGGACCCACTCTGGGAACACCCAGCTGCTGTAGTGCTCCTCCCGGCTGAAAATACACACAAACATTACACGTCACAAACACATACCATGACTGCATGTTGTGGCTAAAAATAACACACAGTTTAGTCACTAATACTAGTATCTCAACTCCAGCTTTTTCCAGTGCTGTTTTGCACTTTAGTGTCATTGAATTTGTGACGTGATTTCACAGCTGAGTTTTCTACATGATGTATGTGGTTAAAAAAGTGACATAATGTTAAACTGACTTTTGAAATGTTTAAAATTTTCAGTCTGAGGAAATTTAATGTTATATCTCTATAAACAAGGTAAAACAAGGGCAGAAGCAACCACAAGGTGCAGCTACTTACAACTTCTTGGTCGTCTCTATCGAGTCCCAAACAACTTTCATGACACTCGCGGCGAGACCATTGGGGGTTTTGGCATTGGAGCCTGTCTGCAAGAGAAAAGGAGATTTGGATGAGTTGTTACTTTACAGTCCAGTCACATTAATGTCGCAGAGATGTTCATTTCACTTAAAGGATACTTCACTTTAATCTAATTAATAATTATTCATGATTTGGTATTGATCAGTTATAATCAGTTATGAAACCCCTAATTTGTAAATGAAAGTGAATTTTGTTGGGGAAATTTGTATTCAAACTGTCCATTAGAAGGTTAAGTCCATTATAAGATATAAGATTATAATTCTCCATAACACAATGTTTAGAGAGGTGAGTGAGTCAAATGTGATCATAACTAATAAGAATGATCGCCAGTCACAAACCGACTCCCACTGAGAAATACAGTGAAGATTAGAACACTACTAACATTGGCCCTGTTGTGATGATAAACTGACGGACTTCGTCCACTGGTCCTTAAGTCTAAGTCCAAATCTGTGTCCTCTCCTTCTTCTTCATCTTCCATCTCCTCAACCTCGTCTTCTTCAGCACCTGGGACAAAGTCCTCATCACCTTCAGCATCGCTGTCAAAAACAGGACGTTTCCTCTTTTTGCCTTTACGCCCTGTAGGAATATAAAGACGAATCATCCATGTCAGAGGACACAGAGATCTTTACTGCTGTTAGTAGACATAGATGAATCCTTCTGTTACAGTGTAGGTAATTTTACATTACACGTTTTATTGACATCCTTCATTGTCAATAACACAAATTCAGCTGACAAACCATTTCAAGATAAAAATGACCTGATGGGAATCCAGTAGGTTACATATGTAATTTTAAAAAGAAGAAGCTGTCTCACTACCTAATTCAACCAGAGACACTAAAGGGAAAGTTCCTTTGGTATAAATTAACCCAAATTATTACAACAGGTAATATGGTATGATTCAATAGTAAGGGTTGCTTGCTGGCACACTGGGACAGTAAACTCAGGATCTTACTGTTCTGATCTCTGCTTCCAGCTTGTCCCTGACCCCCCAACTACCACGAAAGGAAAATACACATGCACATTTACATCTCATCTTATCTTTCTGAGAGCCACACTGTCACGAGTATGACGCAGCACTTTCAGTCAGGATTTAATATAATAGGATTTAATAGCAAAACTTACATTAAAAAGACCAGTGTGTAGGATTTAGAGGCATCTAGTGGTAAATACTCCTACTGAATACCCCTCCCCTCATGTTCTCCTTCCCAAACCTGTAGGGGACAGGGGACTCTCTCTAGAGCCAGTGTTACTACTGTATGTAGCAGGACTTTCACTGCACCTTTGCCTCCTTTGGGAGTTTTCTGCTCTTTGAGCGAGTCTTCGTCGTCTTCACTGTTGGCACCTGGCTTGGAGTCTGCCTCATCATCGGGATGACCAAGCACCTCTTTCGCCAAGGTGTGGAGGTACTTCAATGCCCTGGAAGAGATTTTTCACATGATTTTTTAAACACTGAATGACTTGATTACCATTTCAGACCTTACTTGTTGTTTTGAAGACGTGTAAAGTCATTTGGCCAGTAATTGGAGAGTGACGTTCTCAAAGGTAAATAAGTTGGAACAGAATACAGTGAATTCATTGACAGACTTACGCTTTAGCAGCACCTCTCATGCGACGGCCGCCCGGTTTGATCTCCTCCTCAGGTTCAGCTGGATGTTCCCCTTGAGCCTCCTCACATGGTGGTTCTGTAACTGGTGTTGCTTTCTGCTGCTTCCTTACATACTTTCTCTTTGGCTTTGGTGTCCCATTTTCCTGCTGCACATTATCTACAACTCCACCCTCTCCACCTGGGAGGGTCCCAACAGCTTTGGGAGTTCTTTTGGCAGGAGTTTTTTTGGCGGGAGTCTTTTTGGCGGGAGTCTTTTTTGATGGGGTCTTCTTGGCTCTCACTGCCTTTTTAGGAGTTTCCTCTGAGGTTTTTCCATTAGACTCTTGAGGTGTTTTGTTCGTTGCTTTTTCTTCTCCATCAGCAGCCTGTTGTGTTGCATTCTTAGCTTCTTCGATCTTTGCCGGAGTCGTTTCAGAAGCTTTCTTTGCTCCCCTTCTGTTATTTTTAGGTGTTTTTTGCACAGTAACTGTTGCATCAGTTTCATAATCAGAATATTTGGGATTTTTCTTCCGTTGTCGTCCTTTTGAGCTGGGCATTAAATCCCAATTCTTCTCTGATGGCTTCTCTTGCCCTGCGAGGAAAATGATATTATTATTCCACAGGTGTACAGCACATTGCATAAGGGTGAGAACAAGTAAATAAGTAAAAAAAAAAAAAAAAATTAAATTGCAAGAAGATATTGCTTCACGAAACATCCATGTGCAAAACTATCTTTCCATTCTGTATTCTGTGTTTATATCTCACAAATGCTACTCTTACAGGCTGCATCCTCAGAAAAACCATACTATGCAACAAAGTCATATATGTTAGGTGTCACTGAGAATGGAAGAAACAAGCACAAATTAGTAATTCATCTTCTTGAATGAGTCATTTGTGCAAATTAATTAATACATTTTCCTGTCCAATTAATCTGTTGTGTGCACAAATTAATTTGTGCTCTTGAATGACCAACTTTGACCACATCATGTATGTCTAACATGTGTTCAAGAGATGTCAAACATGACACAATGTTGTTTAAGAGGAAAAAAGCGAAAGAATATTTACGTATATCTCTGGCCAAAATAAACACAACACTGCATTAAACCCAAACAGCTTGCAAGCTCATTATTATTACCCGTGCTCTTTATTTTGAGTTGCATTAGGATACACTGTTGTAATATGTGTACCTGACTCATAGCAGCCAAAGCCAACCAGATATTGCCAAAAAGCTGTCTAATTTAGCATCAACATCATGTAAAAGAGTGGTGTATGTACTGTGTAATCTATGTAATGAATGCAGTAACCTAACAATACCAATTCAAACACAGCACATTCCTCCATAATTGACCAGTAGAGTCCACAACCTGTAAATTCAGGTCTTATTGCTACAGTAACTTCACATTAATTTTAGTGCACGGATTACTAAATTGTGCTCACAAAATACACGTGTCAACAATGTCATATCATCTTTATAAGGAATAATAAACTAATGCTTTTTAACAGCTGGTCAAAAAGCTGGTACAGTAAACCTTGTTCAGAGAAAATGGGATCCATAGGCTCTGGGTGTCTTGTGTTATGTCTGTCTGGTCAGATGCCTCCTCATGTGTAGAGCAGGTTTCTTCTCACTCCGGCTTTGCAGCTGCTCAGACAAGAAACAAAAATGAACACAAACATTCATCAACTGTTTTTATGCACAGTATCTGTTAGAATTACTTCTGAAAATGTGGTACAAACAACACAAGATTTGTTTCCAAAGGTATACAGTGACTGTACACGTGTAGTAACTTTTTACCATAAAACTAGTGACGGACTTACTCAATGTTGTCACAGTTCAGCCAGTAATTACACTAAATAACATTTCCAGAGACATCTTTACATTATTTTACATAGTCTGACAGCTTGTAAGTA
Organism: Seriola lalandi dorsalis; assembly: GCF_002814215.2. NCBI lineage: Eukaryota > Metazoa > Chordata > Actinopteri > Carangiformes > Carangidae > Seriola > Seriola lalandi. Next base: position 7,577,885 of record NW_019525453.1, on the reverse strand, counting down.
GACTAGACAATGACTGGATCCATTTTGATAATTGATTAATAATTTAAATATGTTTTAATGAAAAAAATGGCAAAAAAAAAAAAATGTTTCCAACCTATCAAACATGATGATTTCCTTCAATACAATGAAGAGGTCACCTTGGACTCAAAGGTACTGGGATAAATTTCACTTCACTGACATTTTATAAACGAAACGATAAAATCCATGAAAAAAAAATCTAGTTGCTGGACTAAAGTTGATACTTCAAAGTAAATGCTGTGCCCAGGAGAAGTCAGAGGCAGGAATTAATACCGATATCGCATCGATAGTCCTTAGTCTGAGACTGACAAACCAAACCTCATTCAGGAATGGGACAGTTTTATTCTCTCTTCTGAACTGGTAAGTCTACGTGGGTAATAGATAGATGAAGATGACATTACCTTTATATTTTTAAGTCACTCATCAATTCGGCACATCTTTTAATTATGAAATATATCAAGTAATAAGTTATTTAAAAAATAAACTTCTGTAACTCGTTTGTTTTCCCAGTGACACATCTCCTTCCAACCACGCTACTAAGCTAACACACACGGCTAGCGCTAACTGATAAAAGTGGCAGTGGAGTGTAACGTTCTTTCACTCACTTAAATAATGGCTGCAGTTTTTAAAAATCGGCATGTAACCGACACACGTTACCGGCCATGACTACTATCATCGTTAAAAACTCACCCTGCGTCTAGTCGAAGCTTCCTCCCCGGTGGCGGAGGCTGAAAAGCCTTGAACCGAGCCCGGGAAGCTAGACTCCGGTCACTCGGTATCGAATCCCAAACTCTGCTACCGGGAACGACAACGTAGAAGATCACCGGAGCCGTGCAGACATAACGGACATTTACATCCAGTCGTTATTCTTTCGCGGATGGCAAACTGTAAACATCACCTGCGCTGTTTCCAGTGTTTCAGGTTACTGAAATTCACATTCTGCTTACATCAGGTCAGACCGCCATGTTACTGTACAGGCATGGTGGTCCACACCGTCCCCTATGTGCAGAGAGTGGAATGACACCGAGTATCTACAGTAGCAGCCGTGGGTTCAATCCTTGCAGTCAACAAATATCTTGGGGATGTCATCAAATACATTTGAACAATTACATTTGAACATACAAACAATTTTTTATTTTATTACTATTTTTGTTTTTTTGTGAGCACTGCCCTCTTTAGGCATTTTTGAGCTTCAGTTAACGTTCACATTAAATGTCAGAATTTGGAAAAAAATGTGACACATTGACTTGTGTCAGATTGGCAGGTTTGAGTATTTCTGAAACGGCTCTCCAATCTTTGTTACTCTGTGAGCTATTTTCACAAAATAAAAGGGGCTGATCACTCCTCATGTCTTATAGTACTGGTACATTTATTGACTTATCGTATCAAAACACTCACAAACTGATCTCCAAAACAAATCAGAGGAACAAGATGATTTAACAAGTCATCAAATATCAATATCCAAAACTCACATTCTGTACTACAACATCTGAAACTCACATCAGACAAAAATCTGAGTCATGATTCAGTCAACCTGACCACACACATCTGATAACACCACTGCCAATAAACGTCCATAAATCTGCTTAGAAATCCGAAAACAAAGAAGCTCCTCAGTCAGTTATGCAGTGATGGTTGTCACTACATCAATGGTGCATAACAAACGAGAACTTAAAAAAGTCAATTTAATTCACTTCATTTTCCAAAATGTAAACAAACATGGGCTAAAAAATTGGGGTTCAAGTTGAAGCCCATAGTTTAAGTCACTGTATCCATGGCAACATATTTCTTCTTCTTGGAAAAGTTTAGTTTGAATCTGTTCTCTTATCAGATGAGTTGCTGCCACTGATGATCACTCTGATGTAAACAAACTTGACAGTAACCCATTTGACTGACAACTGGCAAATAATTATCTGGTGTTGAGGAGGCGTGGCTATGTCTGTGTATTCGATTTAGTTGCATTTGCAAGAGATTTACTGAGTGAAGTTGTGTTGCTTAAAGTTTGATTTATACATCCATGGTTTGTACAGACTATATTCTCAGAACCTTTGGGTGAGCTACTCTAAAACAGAGGGTGAGCTACTGGTAGCTTGTGAGCCACCTGTTGGAGACCGCTGCTCAAGAGTTTTTACTCAGAATGGTGCAAAAAACAAAATCAAAATCATCAAGTGAGCAGCAGTTCTGTGGATTGGATTCACACTGTGTTGATGAGAGAGGTCAGAGAATGACCACTCGCATTCAGAGTGCAGGATCATCAAAATTGGACTTTTCAAGTCTTGAAGCCTAGTCTAATAAATCTGTAATTCTGCTGAGGCTCACAACAACATGAATCAATGGTCCCAACCTGGCTTTTGTCAACAGTTCAGGCTGGTGGAGGTGGTGCAGTGGTGTGGAGAATGTTTTCTTGGCACACTTTGGGCCACCTAATACCAATCAATCATCACTTGAATGCCACAGCCTATCTGAGCACTGCTACTGACCATGTGCATTCCTTAATGGACAAAACTTACCACCTTCTAAGTGTCCTCCCCAGTCACCAGGTCTGAATCAAGATGTTGGGATGTTGTAGAACAGGAGATTGACAGCTGACGCACATGCAGAAACGATGTGATGCAATCATCTCAACATGGACCAGAACCTCAAAGAGAAGTTTCCAACATGCTGTAGAATCCGCACCACCGAGAACTGAGGCTGTTTTGAGAGCAAATGTGAGTCATATTGTGTACTGAATTTTTATTTATCATTATTCATTTACATTTCATCTTATTTGTTTATATCCTAGTTATATGTTTGTTCATAATGTGTCATTATGTGGTCATGCTGCATGAGAACTACTTTACCACTAAGAAAATGATGGAGGGGAGTCCAGTCGTGAAGTCCAGGAACATGTGGGAGCAGGCTAAATCCTGACAGGTGAGGACCACTCCTGCGGGAAGGCTGAAGAGAGCAGGTCACTGGATGAACCTGTGGATGGACAAAATCTAAAAAAATAAAAAATATTAGGAGCAACAGGCACTCGAATTGGGGAGCTTTACTTACCTAGCGATTTACAGTACCTCCATCACTGTTACTGAGGACACAGAGCCCAAAATGACCATGAATTAAATTTTTAATTATCTGTTGTTATAACACTGCTAGTACTATGAAATAGCAGCACATAACTTCTAAAAAAAAAACAAGTAATAACATATTAAATATACAGATTCTGAATGTTCTGTTGGCTGAGACAATAACCGCTTTCACTTGAACAGAAATTATGTCTCATAAAAAGAAAAAAAAAGTGCTTTCTTGCTTTGTTATTACAAATGGTACAAGGCGACTAACTGAATCTTAATTTAAATCTGGCCTAGATAATATATGACTGTATATTTTCTGTATGGATGGTGGTGATGGGCCACATGATGTGAGAACAGCTTTTAAGTGTTTTCATTCATTTAACGCACAGAGCACAGTAACTTTCTATTTCCAGCATTACAGCGAGAACAGCCACTGGATGAAGCCTTCCTCAGGAGGTCAGGACCAAATCAACCATTTTAACCAAGATGTTACATGTTCACTGAATACCCTGAAACACAGCATCTGCAGGGGGTGATGGGCTATGATTAGGAAAAAAAAAACAAAAAAAAAATCATTCAAAGGTAAATGAAACCTTCAGTATTTGGTAAATATTTGATGCCCCTCACTAGTCCTCTCTGTTGTGAAAGTAGAAGCCTGCAGTAGTTAGCAACTCATCTATTGGCACTGAAATACAAACATGATGACAGGCTCAATTTGGATGATACATCTGGGCTCAAACATTAAAAAAAACATATGCTACTGTACATAAAGTAACAGCAGGATGACAAGGTGCAAAGTGAAAACATGTCTGAGCTAAACTACTGTAGTTTATCCCGCCAAATAAGAAGTTTAAGCCATTAAATGTCTGATTTCACTGAAAAAGCTTCTTTTTTTAAGTATAAAATGAAATGCAGTCAGAGATCCAGGGTGCTCTCTTAATGCTGAGCAATGCTGTTCTTTGTGCCATCAAACAGTTCAAAGTGCATGCATGGTGATAAAGATTTGGTCACAAGCATAATCCACATGGGAAGTATTTCAGCAGCAACGGCAGAACACATACAGTGAGTCAGTGGCCAAATTTGTGTTCATGTGCCCTCAAAGGGTCACGAGATTAATCTTAACGAGAAAATTAACAGGTTAAAAAAAACCATGCAAAAATAGTTTCCAGATGTTCCTCTCATCTTTGCTTTTTTTCTTATAAATTACTGGGCAACATTGCCTCTTATTGCCTCTCTTGGTTGACTTGGTTATAGCCAGTGGTTCACTGTAACGATGGGTTACAAGTAAATATTGCTTTATTTCAAGGTATCACAGGGCATAAAGGTCGGAAAACACTGACCTAGGTGATGAAAAATAATTACATTAATTATCTCATCATGATTATTATTGGGAAGTACTGGGCATTTAGCATGAGTAGCAACATCCACAGTGCCTAAACAAAGAAAAAAGCCCCACTGCAACACATTCAAACTTCATCAGAGTCAATGTCTTAGTAAATGATGCAACAACTGACTAGCACCACAAGTAACATAATATTAAGTAAACATAGAGTAAAAACTAACCTTGCACATCAGTGTACTGGGTCCTATCACTCAACACACTTGTGGATCGATCGGGATGTCAAGAGAATGGATGAATATTACGTTATATAATCAACTGAACTACGGAGCTCCCATGAAAATGACACTTTCCTAACGTTGACAGTTTAAGCTGCACAAACACTTTTATCAGCAAAAGAAATATAATAAACAGTGACGTTAGGGTTCTAACACCCTTAGTGTTTGGGCCCCTGATAGAAAGGCATTCTCAGGCTTATTACTCAGTGTTGAGTAAAAGAAAATGTTTTCCACCACTTTTTGAGATCCATGGTGAATAATAATAATAATAATAAAAAAAAAATCAAGCTTTTTGAAATACTTCCCATGTACCAGGAGGTTTTCTCTCTCAAACTTAAACAACCCAGGCTGTTCTTCCAAAAGGCATCTGATGGAGGGCAATGAAGGGTAAAGCACTTTCAACAGAATCAGATACAGTAAATATTTTTACATAGTTTGTTATAGACAGATTCACAGATTAAAGGGTAATCCTCGCTGAATGTTTCCAATGATAAATGATAAACAGAAGTGCACAACAGAGCGGGAAACCAATAACCAAATACATTCATAAATGCAAAAAACGTAAAAAAAAACAAAAAACAAAAAACATTACAAACAAATGACAACAATGACAACCATCCATAACCGTACACCACTATAGTAGATACAAAATGCAGAGTACATAAACATTAGGCTACATGCTATTGGTTAAATATTCTGAGACAAAAGCAGGTGTGACTTTGAAGAATTAACAGAAAAGAAAAACACCCACCCTCCATGTTAAATACTTTCCTTCATGAGACTTCACCTGTGTCAATGTCTGTGAGTGAGGTGGAGAGGATGTGTGCTTCCCTATAATCCTGTTCATTTGCTCGTCAAAAATCCCCCACTCTGACCGCATGTCCGCACTGTAACATAATCAATAAGACGTCCTCGAAGTTTATTGGCTGTTGTTTCTTGATTAAACATTAAGAGCCGTCATATTTCTGTGCTTTCTTTGTGTCCCTGCTGATATTAGTTCGGTAAGTGAACAATCGTCCAACTTGGAATGTTTAAAATGGTTTTTACAAACTGAGCGTTCTTAACATGGACAAAGCAGTTTAAGGAAAATATTAGAGCTGAAATGATTAGTTGATTAATCAATTAATCATCTGCCAGAAAATTGATTGGCAGCTATTTTATCTAATGGTTTTCTTTGTTGATATTATATGAAACTTCATAACTTTTATTTCGGACTGTTTGTCGGACAAAACGAGACTTTTAAAGACATCACCTTGATAGAAACCGTGATGGGCATTTCACAGACAAAATAACTCATTGATTAATCCAGAAAAATAATCAGCATATTAATCAATGATGAAACTCATCGTAAGTTGCAGCCTTAAGAAACATCTTAAAGGTCCACTTACTTGCCTTTTAGAGAACTTTAAACTCACATCTGCAGGGTTTGTCAGCAGAGAAAGAGGAGCTTGGAGAAAGCAAACTCCATCCACAGAGGAAGACCAGCTTTCAGATGTGGTTGAAAGCTTGGGGAAAAGCTAGTAAGTGGACCTTTAGTTTAGATGGTTCTCTGAAGTTTGGATGTGTTGAGGTGGTGGTCTTTACTTTTGTTAAGCTAAGATAAAAAAACACATCACTGCAAATGAAAGATTCTCACATCTCAACAACCTTTAAAAAACAGATCTCAAAACTACATGAAGAGATGGGCTTCACTCAGTGTTGGGGCCCATTTTAAGATCTAATTAATGACATTAATCACAATTTTACTTTTTTGATGCTTCTGTTAATCGGATATTGTGTGTTGAGGACATCGAGAGAACAGTGTCACCACTAGCTCAATATCTTGAGAAATAAACTTGTTTAGATGAGAAGATCGATACCACTCACGTCTGTGTTTGGTATAGAGCTACATTCAGGGGACGATTAGCTTAGCTTAGCCTAAACACTGGCAACAGGGGGAAAGAGCTAGCCTGCTTCTGTCCAAAGTACAAAACTACCCTTACAAAACTTCTAACACTGGGTACTAAACAAGCTGCATCTCATAAGTATAAACACAAATGAAACAACATGAATTAGTGGTTTTAAGAGGAGGTAAAGGCTGTAACTATTTCAGCTCTGAAGTACTGGAGCGATGGATGGACTGTTGTTTCGGACTTAAGAAGAGTGGTGTTGATCTTTTCATTTGATAAAATGTTTCATAAAATGTTGAAGTGTATCTATTAACTTTTTTTTGCCTTTTTTTTTTTGCTTCATTGCTCTTCATATATAATTAGCCTGTTTGAACAAATGAAATCCCACAGATGAAAAGGTAAGGGAGAACTGATTCTATCAGATCTGACCAGAAAAGTTACACTTCCAATGTTATTTAGCCCAGAAAAGGCCAACTGGTTGTAATTAAAAGTGATGATGAGCAGTATGAAGTTATATCGATCATACTTAAGAGGCACAAAATGTTTTCAGAGAGAGAGCGACTAGACAAGTCTAACAAAACACTAGTCTGAAGCATCCTCTCTTCAGTTTAGAGTAACTTTTTCCCTTTCAGGTAAACATAAAAGTGTTTATCAAACTTTTTAAAAGAATAAGACACATTGAAAGTTGGTGAAAAGAATCTGTTACATATAAACACACAGATAAACGGTATAACTATATTTCTCAGAGCTATACAGCGACAACCATTTCAATACACAGAGCCAGCGTCTGAACCAGAAGTGTATAGTCTCGTAACCACACCGACACCTTGAGGTTTCCTTGAAGGAACCCGTCATCATCTAAAAGCTTTCTCAACTTCCAAAACATCAGAAGTTACAGATTGTAGCTCTGTCGTCAGCTGCCTTCTCACCTGTTTGTCTTGTGGGAAAACGTGGATTTGTTTTCATCATGTCACACTGTCACAGCTAATAAAGTGTGGACGGACACCCGATGGTATCTCTTCCTACTTCTGTTAAAATCAGCTGTGGTGCATGAGAGCATCTGACATGTGTTTGTAAAGTGTAGTTTTGGGGTTTTTTAAGTGTTTCTTTGTCGCTTTCCAGCCTCAGGGTGGGGCTCCATGATGCCCGGTCGTTTCAGATTCCACTGGTCGATCTGTCTTTGCCTGTCCTGCTGCTCCACCTCTGATTCGCTGGATGAGCTGCCGGTATTACTGCTGCTACTGCTGCTGCTGCTGCTGCTGCCGCCGCCGCTACCACCTCCGCCACCACTACCGCCTCCACCAGCGCCAAAAGCAAGGCAATCCTTCCTCTTCCCATCAGCCTTCCCCCTCTCCCCTCCTCTCTCCCCCTTCTCTCTCCTTTTAACCTCCACCATCCCGCTGCTGTCCTCTCCGGGATTGTCAACATCAGCCATCTCCATCTCGATCGGGGCCTGCTCTGGTCCTGGCATGGCTCCTCTCCGGTCCATATCCACCCACAGTGGTCCCGCAGGGGGCTCTAGAGGGGTGTACTGGAGAATCGGCTGCTGGAGCTGGGTGTTCACCTGTGGAGGGAGGTTCTGGTGCTCCGGATGGAGGAGCTGGGTTTGGTGCTGGAGGTGATGCAGTGGCTGCAGAGGGTGCTGCATTGGCTGGTGCTGGAGCTGATGTTGCTGCTGATGGTGGTGGTGGTGGTGGTGGTGGTGGTGATGCTGCTGATGATGATGATGCTGGAGATGGTGATGGTGGTACTGATCCACAATCTGCTTGTCCACATTATGGACAAACTCCTTGGATTGGTTTTTGAGGAACTTCTCAAATTTCTTGGAGGCTTTTTTGTTTGTCACAAACCAATCCTGTTGACACACACACACACACACACACACACACACACACACACACACACACACACACACACACACACACAGACACAGGCGCAGGAGGAGAGGAAACACAAGACAGGGTCAGAGCAAGTTAGCAGGGGTGAGCGTGTGGCGAGCGTTCAATTAAATATTGTCTGCTTACAGTGACACAACCAGAGAGAGCAGTTGGTCGTTACCTGTGAATGGACAGAGTTGATGTGATATTTCACTCCACTCTCAGAGTTAAACTCCTTGTTGCAGATGAGACATCTATATTTTCCAGCCTCAAAGTCGCCCTGAAATCAAATCAAATGAGAACCATGAATTGATCATCAAGCTCTGGAAAATCCCACACTTTAACAACTATTCACTGGACTCATGAAAATACAGACATCTCTGCTCTCTGCTCCGACTCTTAAAGTTTATTGTGGTGTGTTTTATAGTTTATTATCACACTGTGTGTTATATTGCCACAAATTCCAAGAAGCACAATTTCTGTACATTCATTGGTCTTTGCACACACTTGAACAGAGAAAAGGGAGGGAGATGACCTACCCGTGTGCAGAGTCCCAGATGAGCCTTCAGCCCAGACACACTGGTGTAGGTGCAGCCACAACCCTGACGGAGACACAAATGTTATTACAACAACATTATGGATTTCTGCTCAGAGAACTGGATTATTTGGCTTAAATATAAACTAAAGGAATCTAACAAATATAAATATCACCTCCACATAAAGCAAGACTAAACATGACTGAACAATCAATAAAATGAAAAATAACTTTATAAACATGTACATTGTTTGATTTGAGTTATTTCATTTTTATTTCAAGGGATTTTGCTGATGGTTGTGTCTTATTTTCTATATCATATGTTATCATCCTCATAGTATTATATAATAGCATACAATACAATAAGCACCATCCCATAACCAGCCTTCAACCACATCACTGAGAAAATCAATTAAATTCAAAAATGTGATTATCCCACATAATCTGAAGAAGTAGTTCTGTACCTGGTTGGGACACTGGACTTTCCTCTGCAGCTTCACCTCATTCTTCCACTTCCTCAGCACCTCTTGGCTGAAGGCAGGGAGGCCTGGTCGGGAATATTTTAACTATGAAGGACGACATGAGCAAGAGGAAGTTAATGAAACTGCAAAGCCCAAATCCAGGCATATATGTACCAACATTATACTGGTATATATGGTTGTTGTTAATATCTCGGTGCAGTTGCCTTTAAAATGATTATAAATAGAAGCGACTAGTTTGCGAAAATGTTTTGCAGTGTTCTGAGTAAAGATACCCTCATATATTCTCCAACTACCCTGCATATAATGTGATTCTCCTCTTGCCTTTTTGTCATCGGGCACCAGGTCTGACTGAAACTTCCTCTTGGGCCAGTCTTTGGGCAACTCGTTGTTGGCAATTTCAGCCAGGTGGAAGTTGGCCACCTGTGCCGAGGCTCGCTGCACCCTGCCGCTGGCCGTCCTCTCCGGGTTGGCCTCCCTCTGGGCCTTCAGTGCCTCGTCTTCCTCAGTCTTCTGGGGCATCTGGGTAGGAGGAGGGGGACAATTTCAAGGTGTATGTTATACATCTTAAGACTTAAGAGTTTTAAATTGGATGAAGAAGATATTTAAAAAAAATATTCAGATTTAATCCAGAGCATCTTTAAATGTGCTAATCAAACTGTGTCTTTGGTCTGAATCACCTGAATTAACAGATTAAAAAACATAGGACTCACAGGAGCATGCTCTGATTTAAGGTGGTATTCCAGACCAGCCTTGGATTTGTATGTTTTCCCACAGTGGGAGCAGTTCAACAGCATCTTCTCCAGCTCGGACTCCTCCTTCCCACACTTCTTCATGTGGTATACATAGCCCATAATACTGGTGAATGCAGCGTTACAGCCCTGAAACAGAAAAAAACAGAAATCATTGTACCATGCCATTATCTCTTCTCACATCATACTTATTCTTCTTTCTTAGTTGGATATGATTTGTCTGTTTACCTCTTTAGAGCATTTTAATTTGCCCAGTCTCTTCAGGATTTTTCGCAGTTTGTCTTTGATGGCGCGATCATCCAGGTCCTTGGCGTCGTCTGCCGAAGGCTACAAACAAAAAGACTCATACTCTATAAAGAGTGTGCTTCAAAGCATACTCTGCTTCAATGAAAGCTTTGTTCATCAAGTGATGGACGGTTCCTCACAATTATACAGCTGAAACATCATCATAGTTGAAAGCAAATCTGACTGTTGCAAACTGTGTGTCTGAGACGGAGGAAATAACTCAATGTGTAGTTTAAAGTTTAAAACTGGTAACAGAAGGTAGGCACCGTGAGGATTAGAGAGGAATAGTCTTACCAGATGACTGTGGTCAGCCATGATGTGATACTTCATCCCTGTTGAAGACTTCAGCTGTTTCCCACAGTGTTGACAGGTAAAAGGTTGCTGCACACAACAGATTAAAGTTACATCACATACACCAATTCATTAGTTTGTGGGCCTTACAGTTCGGATACATTCCAGTGCAGATGTGTATGTTTTGTCTTAATAACAGCAGATTCAGTGATTGCTACATTCTACTGCTACGCTGTATGGAATATATATGAAAGGCTGTATGCTTTAAAACTGTATTTATTGTAGACTAAGTAAATATAAAAAAACGTGGAGTGCTCACCAGTCGGCAGTTCTCCATGTGTTTCTTCAGCCCCTCCACAGTCTTTCTGCTCACACTCTTACATTTCGGACACGTGACTCTGCCTTTGGCCACAATCTGGAGCTGCCAGCGCTCCTCTTGACTTCCTGGTGGATGCCAAGAAATAAAGATATTATTTATTTTACTCAGTAGAGATGTTCCAGAAGGAGGAGTGTCCAATATAAAGTGTGATTATATAAAGTCCAAGTCTCAGCTGTAGTCTATTGCTACAGAGTCTCACCAGGGGGGTAGGTAGGAGGCTCCTTCTTGGTGCTGAGGACCGGAGGTTTCTGCTCCTCGCTGGGCTGGGCGGTCGAAGCCTCACCAACACTGCCTCCATCTGAACCTGAAATATTTTCATCACACGAGTTTTATTTTTATCCAAAACCGATTTACTCTTTTCCTGCTTCCTCTGCTGCCTGTGCTCTTCTTTCAATCCATCTGAACAATATGTTTAAACTGAAAAAATAAAGTACTATCAAACCCTTACAAATTGATTGTGCTATTATTATCTGTACAAAAAGAAATGATTACAAACCAATCATTTTCCTCCTGTGCAAATAGTTTCAGCTACATCTACAGCAGCTGAATTTTTTTATTCTTTATTGATTGATCTGCACGAACTGCTGCCAGAAAATTACAACTGCTGATACTAAGTAAACTCATCTTAGTAATACTTAACATGATTAACAACTGTAGGCCCAAATGAACATAAGTTCCACAGGGAAAATAACAGTGCTATCACTCAGCTGAAATGGAAAAAATGCCCTGTACTGATCAATCAAAGATACTGTCGGTGGGAATGGTCCAACAGGACGCTCTATCTGAACTCTGAAGTGTCTTTTAACGCTGCTGCTCAGCACAATGAGGCATCAATCCACTTTATAATTAGGGCAGATTTACTGTTTCGTTCCCTGAACTTTGTGGAAAAGATGTGACAACTTCTTCTCACACTATTCATATGTGAAAGTGAGAGCTTTGTTGGTGAGCTACTGAATAATTGTATAAAAAATATCACATCAGGGTAATAAAAAAAGAAAAAAGTGAATACTACAAAATGATTTGTATCATATATTCAATTGGTTCAATTTAAAAAAAAAAAAAAACCTTTGTTTTGAAAATGCAAGTGTTTTACTAAAGCGTAAAACCGTAGTAAAAAACTTTGTTTTTACTAAATGTAACACACTATAATGTAGAAGTATGCAGATATAGACAGTTAAGCTACATAAGTTTGGTATAAACCATTTACTACATGTTTATATGCTGCTTCTGAATGCTGAATAGGGTTAAATAAAGTGTTCTAAGACTGGTGAACAAGACAACCTTGATGCAGGAGGGCATCTGAAGGATGGGTTTAACCCATCAGATATCAGACTGGATGGTGACTTACAGGACTCTTTGCCCTCTGGCGGCTGGGAAAAGTTATTAACAGGAGGGCTTCGCTCCATCTCCACTCTCTGGACCTTCTTCATGTTCAAGTCTTTAAAATGACAGAGGAAGAAAAAAATCAATCCACAAAACCGCAAAGTCAGAAAATATCAAAGAACAGTCTGTCGACGCCTCACTCTTGGTGCATTCACTTTTAAAAACTTCACTAAATTAGCAATAATTAACCATAATTCAGGATCGATAACTAACATATGATCATTCAGGCCAATCTGTAGTATTTTGTGCTGCTGTAGTCAGCCAATCAGAGTCAGAGTTAGAAGGATTTCAATCATCAAATTCATTCAGTTTTTTTTTTAATTTTGTCATGAAAAATATGATTCCTTACCTGACATGTAATATAGTTGGCAACAAAAATGTGAGAAATTAAAGTAAAGATCTTTCAGATGTGCAGACTAGCAGCCTACGTTGAGACCTCACATACAGTGAGTCCTGTATTTGACTATTATCATGGAATACAGTGTGTCTGAATATGTACCAGGTCTCCAGACGTGTCCTCTGTCTCTGCTTGTGTTGCTCCAGGCTTGGTCTTGGTTTCGGCCGGATCCCCATGCCTGCTCTGGTCCTGAGGACGCCCGGTCTCTACCTGGATCCCTGCCTGCGTTCCAGGCCTGATCCTGGCCTCGGTCTCTGCCAGCTGCCCAGCCCTGCTCAGGACCTCGGTCCCGACCCGTCATCCAGGCCTGGTCCTGTCCAGAATGAGCTCTGTCCCTGCCTGCTATCCATGTCTGGTCTTGACTGGAGTGTCCCACCCGGTCTCTGCCGGAGTTCCAGACCTGCTCCTGGGGTCGGTCTCTTCCTGGGGCCCAGGCTTCAGGGCCTCTGTCCCTAATGGAGTTCCAGCCCTGGTCCTGAGGCTGGGACTGCTCCCTGCCAGCCTCTGGGCCTTGAGGCCACGTGTCCTTCGCCACCAATCTCGGAGGCAGCCTCGCTGTGGGCGGGGCCATGGAGCTTGGGTCCTCCCCATTGGCCAGCTCACCTGATGACATCACTGAGCAGCTGGTGGTTGGGTAATCTACTGTTCCTAAGGAAACACTCTGGAGGTCCTCATACCTGATATTAAAAAATGTTACACATGAGATTATTTCAGAAATGACCATAAAACATTTTTTACCTGGTGTGGCAGAAATGCATTCACAGGACACGCTCACTCAGACCACTGGCCTTTCTAAATATCAGGCAGGATTGTCTTCCTCAGACATTATGAATGGGATACAGTATTTATTGCATAACTGATCAGTATTACAAAAGCTGCCTATTAGGAGAACTTCACTTGAATTTTAACTTGATTTGGACAAGATTCCACACATAAAAATCATCTTCATCAAGGATATAAACATTCCAAACTGTTAACAATGAAGAGGTGGTGTGTTTATTTGTATATTTTATCTTTACCTTTGTAATCTACTTCCTATTCTCTTCTCTTTGCTGACCTTACCTAACCTGATTTCCCCCTGGGATCAATGAAGTATTCTGATTCTGATTCCTGAGAGACACGTTTATTACTACCATTTGGAAAAAAAACTTGGCAAAAAAAGACTGCAGCAAATTTAGAACATCTGAGGCACAAACATAGTTGTGCATATAACAGCAAAAGAAAACAAATGACAGCTTGACTGTGCTGTGGCTGAGTCAAAGCCCAGGAGGTGAATAGTTGGTGGAAGGTGCGATCCAAGAGAAGTTTCCTGTTTACCTTTAATCTAATTAAGCATTGAGCTCTCTGTTCCCAAGTGAACTGATTTCACCTCAGTTTGTTTGCAATGAGAATGAAACATAAGGATATAAACATGAGTCTCTGTTAATGCTCATATTCAATTATTTCTCTGAGAGTTCTTTTCTGTTCTGAGATGAATAAAGCCTTTAAGCTCTTAGAGCAGAGCAATTTACTGTCAGTCACTGGAATAATCACTGGTGGTGGGAACATATTATATATAATAAGTAGGTATGATTCTAGGTTTGTTTGCAGTAATACAGTCAACTCTGACAATGAGATGAGATCCACAGCAAAATAATGTAATGTTGGTATGATCACACATTAAATGAATAAAACAAAGTTCAAATAAACTCAAACATTCTTAAAGTGAATTCATCCTTAATATCTACATAAACACGTCAGTTAATGAAATTTGAGCTCATCATCACTAATCCTGTGTTGGCGGGAAAGTAAGATTTTAAAGTCCAGGCATTACAGCTGCATTGTACAGTGATGTTTAATGTAAAACAGCTGGACTTCAACTTGACATGGTGACAAATGAGGAGTCTTCACACTAGCCAGAGCATCAGAGAGCAGGCATTAAACAGTCATGCTCACAGCCACATAGTTGGAATAAAATGATAGGTAAATATACTTTGTGAGAGGAGCTTTGTAATAAAATTCTAGTAATAACTGTCATGTTTTTGTCATCATCACATGTCCTTTATTTAATGTTAACTTGCTGGATTAGACATTGTTCATCAAAAAATGTATAATACATAATGTTACTTCCACATCCCCGCCCGAATCACACCTGACATCCTGTTGACATCATCATGAATGTGAAGTGAAGCGGACTGGTGTGTGATATCTACGTACACTGAATTTTGCATGCAGACAGCTCATTTTTAGTCGCTAGCGGCTCCATTAACAGTATCTTTTGTTAGTTATTGTTGGTCAGCTACACAACAGCTGTATCTGCTAAATGCCAGGTTTAAATGTTTAGTCTTTAATGTGGTGATGAGTACGTCTCAACACTCACTTAAGCTTGTGATGAAAGCCAAGAGACACATCTGTAAACGCATCTGTCATGTAAAGTTGTCATGCTAATTCAAATGAACTGTGAATAGACTGATCAGTTTCTTACCTTTTTCTACCATAAGTTCTTTTCATCTTTAGAGCATCTTGGGCTTGAGACTCGTCATTCTAAAACATTCAAGTACAGAACTGTGAAGATCCAACCGTGTGCATAAAGTTAACAGATTCTGAGTATTAGAACAAGGAAATGGACGACCACATTCAAACACTGTTTATTAGCAACATTTTCTGGTAACTACTTGATAGCTTCTTTGATACAACCCAGCGGTAGAAAAATAATACACATACATGCAGAAACAGAAGCAGCAGGATGTACATTCCACTCTCACCTTAGGGTATCCAACTGCATTTGATTGACAGGCTCTTTCTGGCATTCGCTGAACAACTGTTGGAAAGATTGAAATTTAATTTGATTCAAAACAATGAAAACTCTATTGCAAAGTTACTGTATAGTTTTCAAAACAAAAACCGACATGTTCATCTACATGGATGACACAGGGGCAGGTAAAATCACATGATGTTTCACAGTCAAAATAACAATGTCAGGTGTTCACTGATTATACTGATTGGAATAATATCTTTTTTTTGTACCTGGACATGGCACTCCACTTTTAGGTTGTGACTGGACAGACTTTCTTTTTCTCGGCACATACAAAGGTGACATATCCCCTCCAATGTGGGCAGGGTCCATTCTAGGGGTGCCGACACCCCGAAGAGATCACCACTGAAAGAATATATGAAAGAGAACATCATAAAATGTGTTGCACATTTACATACCTAAATAATTAATTCACATTTCTATTTTATTTTCTCTTATGTTTCCACTTATGTCAAAAGATCCACTGATTTTTAAAACATATAAGAGTAGAGTTACTCTACAAAGGGACTGAGGCACAGTTGCAGTTTGAAGCCACTGAGCGATCAGCTGACACGCCTGGTATTTATCGTCTCGTGTTACCGGCTCCTGGTGATGGGTTTAAAGTAAAATAAAAAAAGTTTGGAAACTACTCTTACACTTGATCCCATAATTCATAACTATTTCCACAGCTATGTTCATTTCCATTTTTCCAGTCTTCTCATTAGTATTTATTTATCAGCCAAGCTGTTTGTTATCTGCAAATATCAGAGAATCCAAACCATGAAAATGGATTGATTATTTGATCATCCCTCAATGTTTTATTAACTTTTAAACCAAATCAACATTTGAGGAAGTACAGTGCACTGATGCTGTATCTCCTCCCAGACTGCTCATCATTTTATATCAGCAAGTCTTACTAATTTCAGAAATGCTCAAAAAGTCAGATGTTAGTAAAATTTCAGTATCATCATTTTGCACTGATATACTGTATATATCTGTACCGAGCCAATACTGTGCAAACAACATATTTTTAAGCAGCAGCTGACAGGCATGTCACACAGTAATACTTAATGCAAACTTGAAGAAGCAATATCATGATACTGTACTATGGTTATTACAAAATTAAATTTCTACATGTGTGACAAGAACATCAAAGTTGCAGTGTAAAGTTTCTTCAGAGGTTTCTATGGTGACCATGATGACTTTTGATTGTGTATCTGGAAACATCATCATAAAAAACACGTCACGAGTTCCTGTAATCCTCTGTAACAATATAAAGGCAGAATATTTGAGTCTGTTCCTGCAGACTCTTTCCTTAAAGGTTCTTTGAAGTACCAAAAACTGGTTGTGTTAACACACTGTTGAGCCTGAGGCACCGTTTTCTGCTACTGTAGGCTACAGCACCCGTTATGTTTATGAGTGTGTGTTGTATTTCCATCATGCTTGACATTTGCGCGGTGTTTGCATGTGGAATTGCCCCCTGTATGTCAAACTGAAGGCCACTGCCCCCCAGTTTAATGCTCGGAAAACTCAACAGAGCCATCAATAACGACAGAAAATGCCCAACTGTTAAAAACATGATGTGTATGATGTTTTTTTTCCTTGGTCCAGTGAACATCTCCTATTCCAGGACTAAGGCTTCAAAAAGGACTTCAATCCACCATCATTATTGTCTGTGTGGATAAAAAAAAAAAACACATAACATTTAGGTTTTGACGACGACGGGCAGGAAAACACGTCCGAAAGCTGCAGCTAGAGCAGAACAAGTGGACTTATCCAGCTAACGAGCCATTTTTCCAACAAGCGGAGAGACACCATAACCTGACCTGTCTGCCTTTCATTGTTTCCTAACGGTGGAAGAAATGCGAGAGAGCCTACCGTCCTACAGCTCACTCCCTCTGCAAGGACGGTTAGCCTCCATGTCTTCGAGCCTGGCCTCCTCTGTCGCCTTTCCCCCGGCAGTGATACCACCAGGAAGGCTAACATCAAAGGAGGCCCGATTCTGGTGTTAAAAACTCTGAGCTACAACCTGAGCTCGCTCAGCATCTAAATATGAATCAGTACGCCGGCATAATTCACCACACTGTATTAGTATCTTCTTCAGAGGAACGCCCTCCTGCTGGAGAGAACAAATAAGACCCGCATCTGCTGCTGCCTTCAGGTGCTGTCGGAAATATCGCATTTCTTTTTCTTTTTTTTTTTATTTCTTATGTGAAAATAGCAGAATTATCCTGAAAATATTTTGGAAAAGTTTAAAAAGAACGATATTAGCAACTACCTCAACTAAAATGAATGCACAGATGTGGAAAGAAAAGATAGCTAAATAGATGAACAATTAATGAGTGACTCTAGATTTCAGTGATCTCAGTGAATTGACATTAAATCGAAACACTACACACTTTGTATTTTGCTAATGGCATCATTTAAAACACCTATAAGTTATTTGTTTCAGTCTTCCTTAAGGTACCCCACCTTGAAAAGTAAATTTCCAACCCCCATGAGATTTGTGCCCATTGACATGGCCAGATTAATTGGCTGGTAGCAAAAATGTGCTACCAGGCCCCTATAGCGTTGCGTTGAGAAGTGCTTTTCCCAAGTGCTGCGTAAACAATATCCTTGGTGTTACTTAAGACGGGACTCCCCCAGGTAATGTAATGGTTATATAAGTTAATGTTTTGGCCACCAGTTAAAATTCACCCCACCCCACCCCTACCACCCCCATCAGCAGATGAATGGGAGAGCAGCTTTCTTAGTGTCAAACTCTGCACACACACTGTACATCAGTCTGCACAGTGAAGGTCAAACATCTAAATCAAGTAACAAAAAGCAAAAGGCATTTTGAGTGGAGGGGGACTTTAAACAACAGTCATCAGAAAAGTTACTTTTGGCTCAACAAATTGTATTTCAGTATTCCCCACTTTGCTTACGAGCAGACCCTGAAGGCAGCAGCAGTCAGCAGCACTGGGACCAGGGGGGCGGGTCCTTCTGGAAGCAGCCTGCCTGTGAGGGGAGGTTGACTGCACCAGGGGAGGGGGATAGGAGCAGTTATATAGTGAAATTATTGTTTCTATCAAAATTATCCAAGTTTACAATTCAGTGTTCACCAGCTGGTCACTAACTTTGTCTGTTTACTGTGGCTTTCTCAGAGCTTGTTTGTTCCTGGTTCTTTTCTCTCCATGCAGGGTAATATAAATCTTATACATATCAGTACTTTACTGCCTTGTTAAAACTCTGTAGCTGATAAAAATCTAGAAGAACCAAATGATCAGACGTTCCTCTCTGTGGTTTTCGCCTAGATAATGAAATACGCAACAAGTTAGTCAGTTAACAATTAAAAACAAGTTCACCCCACAGCTAACCTGGTTTAAGATAAACCTGTTCTTCCCCAGTGATCAGACTCCCTCCACCCCCATGTGAGGGGGCTCTAACATAGGGGATTTCAGTAATCTAAAAACAACATAAGTGACAATCAATTGCTGCACAAATTTGCTCCAATTACCCTGCTGTGTTTATACCCTGTGAAACGTGACCCAACAGCACGTCTCATCTCTGCACGTCCTCCTCAGCGGTCAACCTTAAAAACACGCTGCCTCCGAAAACAAAAGTGAAAGTTACTGCAGTGACGGAGAATTTTTTTTTGTCAAGTCGGGCTGGGACTGATATGCCAGAAACTACAAGAAATTATCAGTCTCTTTCGTAAGTAAGATACTTTGAATGTTGTAAATAATCCCAGTGAGGCTGTGAACTGCTGAATCTCTAACCATGCACCGGGGTAGAGATGACAGACTTATCAGGTATATTAAACTCTGTCTTGTAGGCAAGTAAGTGTTTGTGCAGAGCAGCTGTTACAGTGATCTTGTGACGCATATACTGCCTAGCTTAGCTATTTTCAATTTTGTTAAATTGTGTTGATTAAACGTTCCTCTCTCTTTCTTTTCAGAGAAATGTCTGACGAAAGAATGTCAGGTGAGGAAATCATTGGGATGTACTGACTGCATTTATCTGCTAATGCAACACTAAATTACATTTAGTGATTATTTAAATCTACTCTCAAAAATATTTGTATATCATCAATGGAACAACTGGCTGCTTGTTTGCTAGTGGTAATGAATCCTGAACTGACTCAGCAGACTGCTCCCAGCTACAGACAGCTGCTTTAGGCAAGAAATCTTCAAAATGCCACTGCAACAGCAGGCTGGCTAAGTTAGCAACTAGCTGCTTTAACAGCTGGCAGTGAAGGAGGTGAAAACGAAAGGGAAAGTCAATTTTGGACTTACTGTACATTCACCAGGTAGCCATAAATACAAATGATAATTTTTGCTCTATGTCTCTGAGAAAAAAAAAGCAACTGTTCAAATTCACCATTTCATAACATGTTAGTGTTGTTTTTACAGTAATTACAGTTGAACTTTGTTACAAATGTAACTGTATAATGATAATGTTATGAAAACATGAGTGAGCAGATCTGCTGCATTATCAGCAGGCAAAGCAGTCATGATTGAAAGTTTTGATTCATTTATAAAACATATGTCAATTAAAGCTGTGTTTAATCCAAGCATTTCTGACTTTAGCAGTGGTAGTATAGAAACAGAGACATCAATGCACTCTGCTACCCCAACCCAAAAGTTTAATCACTTACTGATTTGATTTGTTTTATTCAGTTACAACTAGGGCTGGACAATTAATCTAAATATTATTAAAATTGCAATATGATCACGTGCAATATCCAAATCGCTGGAGCTGCAATTTTTTTGATCATAGTAAATTGTGCCACAACATACTATAAATGAAGCATTGTGGTGCAACAGAGATGCTCTGGCATGCAAATCATATTCACCAGACTTAAACGAACATGCTTGTTTGGTACAAGACCCCAGCAAAACTATCATCATCATCATCATCATCATCATTTTTAAATATTTTACTGTGAAAATGAAATGCAAGAACGACCCTTCCAACTGAAATCGTGACTCATATCGCAATCGCAATAACTGCCAAAGTATTCGCAATATGATTTTGTATTTTTGTGCAAATTGTTCAGCACTAGTTACAACATTTATTGACTATGTAGTTAGCCAATCACCTGTAGATCAGTATGTACATCAGTAAGTGATACTTCACAGTAAACAATGTGATGAAATGAAGCTGCGTATGACTGTCCTCAGTTCAGTGTTGGATTCTAAATTCAGTCTGTTGCTTGTTCAAAGTGTTAATTCCATTCAGTACAAAACAGAGTCTATATGAGGTTTTACTTTTTCATTAATGACTCAAACATTCTTCTTCATTTGTCTTCAGCGAAATGGAGGAAGTTCTTTGTCTTCTTGGCGGGAAAAACTAATGATGCTCATCTAGACTTTGTTAAAAAGTTGAGAGACGCTGGCCACACTGAGGTGCAATCTCCTGAAGAATGTGACTACTGTCTGGTTTTCTGTCCTATCGCCTCACGAGTGGGAGCGGACGTCGGCGACGCCCTGGATAGGGCTCCTGGTAATGGTTGGCCAGTTTCACACTGGCTGCTCAAATGATGTGTACGGAGAAATTTGACCAATCAGCGTTAAAAACTCCTTATTTTGGTATTAAAATACTTTACATAATGATTGCTTCTGCACAGGCTCTAATTGATCTTGCAATGAGTCTATTTTTAACTATTTCCCCCAATGCCCCACATTGGCAGTCCTTAGAAATGAATCAATTTCAGTCTAAAATTTGGCTGTTACTGTGGAACAATTCACTTTCCGCGTCCACGTGACGCAACTGTCATCATCCACCCATGTCCAGTGAGGGACACCTTCACCTCTATGTAGACGTCTGCATTTGTGACTGCACGGACCAAGTGCACCGACTGTACAAAATGGATTCTAGTTTTGGAGAGATGTTGCGTGAGGAGACGATTCTTCTGTAAAACAATGCAAAGACAGCCAAATGAACCTTCAATTTTAATATGAGTGGAACTGCATGAGTATCTGAGAAAAGTCAGAGTCTTTACATCAAGGATTAGTGAATTCTCCCTCTAACAGCAGGGTTTGGCAACCATGTTTGATGACTGGCTCAAAGTAACTTTCTATTGAAGAAATATTCCCTAAAAAGAGTGTTCCCAGGTCTGTGGATTAGCCACTATAATTGAGACACTGTTTCTAGGAACAGATGTTCCTGATGATTTTTAAAATTGTAGTTTTTCTGCATAGTGAGTGCCACAAAGTTAAATTTCATTTGCATCCAGGCTGAAAGCCGGTATTACTCATGGTGATGAACTCAAAGATAACTGATTTACTCTCATCACAACTCAACTTCCAAACCTTGTTTCTAGATTGCAGACCACAGCTGTTTCAAGCTTAAAAGCTCTGATAAGCCAATGTATGCTTTCTGCCTAGCAACAAGTGGCAGACAGACAAAGTCAGTGACTAGCTGGTGAACATAGTGGAACATTTAGCCCCTTGCTTGTATTTCTTAGGAGTTGGTGGTGACCAAAGCAAAGCTAAGAGGACAGTGAATATTACATGTTTTCAAAAAATTCTGGTGATGATCTGTATATGCTAGATGTGTGAATAGGCAGTTGTCTGGTTGTCCATATTAAATTTTTAAAGGTGGTTATATAATTTTGTGTTTACAGCTTGGATCAAAAATATAGACATAAAAAAGGCAATAGCAGGTGAATTGAAGAGCCAAATGTATGCAGAAACGTAACCATAGCTTGGAGTAAAAAAATGATCTCCACTCTCAAGTTTCTACTTGCTTCTGACTGATTTGTGTTATTTTTGTGCTTACAGCTGGTAAACCGATAATTCTGGTGGTGATGCATTACACCTTAAGTCCTAACCATGTTGTGGCTGACAGCAAGAATCTGGTGGACAAACCAAATGTCCAACTCACAGTGGATTGTCTGTTCCATGGGAATGCGTTCCTCGAGTCTCCCACCAATGGATTCGCATGGAAAGAAATCCAGAGGTTTCTCAAAATTACCCAGGTAATGACTAGATTTACTGATGTAATACAATCAGGTTTACATACAATCAGTGTGGAGTTCACTGGTATTGTGAAATTGTCAATACGGGACTGTCAATGTGTTCCACCACTGAAGTGATGCACATGATATAGTGTGATGATTACTAATTTTCATTACTCATGTTCTTTTCTTTCTGTCGTCCTTGAAGAAATCTAAAGCAACTGAAATCATGAATTGTAAGTATGACTGTAATCGTGATCAGATCAGATTTTCTTAAGCGTTCACGTGACCATGTACATTTAATTGTTACATTACTGATGTGTGTAATCCTCATGTCCATGCTGGCTTTAAAGTGACACCTTCCTAGTAGGCCTCCAGTCTAACAGAGTGGGTACAAAATCCTTCCGTGCAAAAACATTATCCTCAAGTTCAGGTGATGCTTAAACGAGGCATCACCTGCCTGATTTATCGAGTGGGTGTTTCCCATAATTAAAGACTTTTAGTACAAAGCTCCCTCTGTTTTTTGTTGATGAGGTGCCTGACAACTTAAAGCCTAAAGCTGAACTGCAGATAGCAAGTCACCAGCATTGAAGCTTGTCTGTTTTCATAGTCGTGGCCATCAGTAATATTGGGTAAGTTAACTTTTGACTCCTAGTGAGATGTAAGACAAGGATATTTGGAGGTGAAAACAAAGGTGTACAATTACTATCCAATGTGTCTCCACTACAGTTTGAAGTGCTATTTCCTAGTTGAAATTTGACCAAATATAAAATGCGTCAGTTTTTTTTTGGCTGTGGTCACATTTGATTCACCTCTAAATAAGCTGCTTTGATGACTACATCTCTCAGATCATGGACTGCTTGTGTTGCTTTCCGTAGTGGATATAGTGAAATTGTACACAGTGATCAGATTTTAAAAATAACATGTCTGATGGTCAAACTATGAAAATAAAACGCAGGCTGTAAAGAAACCTTGAATTTTCTTTAAATTCCTTTGCATAATGGAACAATGATTTTTCTAATAAATAAGCCAAGTCCTTTTAGGATTGTTCAACTTGTAAATGATACCAGATGACTCAGTGCTGTGTTTTTCTCTGTTTTAGATATGAAGAACCATCTGACAGAGATCGCTGCAACTTTTATTGTGGGGGCATTGGTGATCACTGTGATACTCGTTATTGTTGAAGTGACAAAATAGTATGGAAAATAGCAACGGCTGTCACTAACATGCATGAGAAAATCAAAAGGAATCAGTATCACATTATCACAATAAAGGTTCAAAATGAAGGGTCAAAATAAATGTGCTATATATCATGTATGTGTGTAAAAACTTACTTACTATTGTTGTTTCTGTAGTATAATTGTGAAGGCTGATATAAATGTTTTTGGACTCACAAATATTACCTCTGAAGTACAGTACAGGGGGAAATGATGGAGAAAGAGTAGATCTGCAGATACAGGCTTAAGCAACTGGCTGAGAGTTACTTTAAAGGATAGGCCCATAGTTTTAATCTTATCTTGAAACAATAAAATCATGACCATCTGTACAGCACATTGGGAGGGTTTTTTTTTTTTTGGCTGCTGTAAAACTAAACCAAACACAACCCCGCCCACACCAGTACATCTTTCCCAGAATGCGGGAATAAATTAGCTCCATAAAATGCTTCTTTATAAAAGAAAAATAGATATTTATATAACTGTACACCTTATCTATACAGCATAAAGAGTTTACTGTCATGCACATGTTTAAATGTTTGTTAGTAGAGTAACCTGTGCCTATGCAGTTTTAAATGAAGACAAACATCTCTGTAAAATAATGACTGTTGCTTCTTTGTGCTGCTTAAAATATGAAGACTGTATTGTTCATTGAGAACAAATAAAAATGTAACTGTATCATATTTGTGTATCTTCTATTTGAGAGTTCCTGAACCAAGTTTAGCAAAAACTAACTAAACAACGCTTTGTAGGGTCAGCAACTGCACAGCCTCTCACTCAAAAGCCAGTTTTGGTTGATAGCATAGTTTATTCATATAATTTAATGTCTGACAGCCCAGTGAGCAGGTTAGGATTTCCTGTCGATGCCCAGTGAACAAAGAGGGAATTGTGTAATGACTGAACATTTGTAATAGTTTTAGAATAAAGGTCTCCTTACATCCAACAAAGTGAATGTTGGATTAGCTGATAGTATCTGAAAACCCCAACACAATCCAACAAAATCATGACCACTTCAGGCAACGATTAGCAACCAATAGCCAGGTGTGCAAAGGTGCACCACAATAAATACCTTTGAGTTTGAAAGTGTGTGCAGTTCATTTTGTTGAGATTTCAAACACAAGTAAAAGACAGGGAGAGTGATCAGGGAGGCAGTCTAATGACACCAGGAGGCTTTTTGCCCTGTCTTCAAGTGTGATCATTTGGAACAGGTATAAACACTTTTGGCTGTTAACGTGGTTGGACGACAGGTTACACAAATGCTGATAACTTTGTGTTAGCTTTTTCAAGTTTCCTGCTCTATCATTCACAGACAAACAGACGTGGAGTCCTGTTGTATACTTTTAGTGCCATGACGTCGATGCAAATTAGACTTTACTTTGAGTATACTGCAGACACTTCAGCCATTCTGGTCTCTCTCTCTCTCTCTCTCTCTCTCTCTCTCTCTCGTTGCTTGATGACAGTTCATGCTCTGAGCAGTGGAGCTCTGGAGGAGGGGGATTAGTTAACA
>NW_019525453.1:7510968-7552470 GCF_002814215.2 Seriola lalandi dorsalis | reverse complement strand
GTTAAAGTCACGCCTCTAGCCTAAAAAGGCGAAGCAGAATACCAGCAGCAGCGATCCGCTCTAAGAATAACTCTGGGCCTGACGCTCAGACACATAGCGTGAATGCAACAGTACCTAATTAGATTTAGAGTTTTATAGGTGGCAATTGAAGGTTTTTGACAATAACAAATAAAGAGAAAAATGTTCAAGTTTAAGCAGTGTGAAAACCACTGTCCACACTGTAATCACTAGACTCCAGCAGCAACATTGGCTGGTGGGATAAAGTTACCTTGAAGCTCTCTCTCCCAATATCTCTTCCCTCTTTCCCTTGCATCGTCTGTCAGTCCCCGTGGTCGATCTAATTCTGTCAGAGCTTTTAGAGGGAGGGGGGGGGTACAGGCTGCTCTATCTACCACACCAGCCCCAACCAAGCAAAGGGTAAAGACACTGACCACCTCAACTTGGTCTCCGTCTGTCTCCTCAGAGTCATCCACTGGGACAGAAGTCACCTATCAGGACCACCTCACAGTCATCTGGACCCATCAAGAGTTTTTGACTTCTGGAACAACAAAAGAAAAGTGCAGAATTAAGTCCTGAGAATGGAAAAAGAGGTGTAGTGTTACCAGCGGTGGCCAAAGGGGTTCAGATTTTCCACATATCCTCAGCACCAGCCATTCACATGACGTTGGTGGGTTGGAATTAAAGACTGGGATTAAATTACACAGACGAGTTGAGGATCTAATATAAATATTTGTTTTCATGGCAACATAATCTGCACAAAGGATTTACTGTTGGAATCTGACTTTTATTCTGAAACTATGACTGAAGCAGTTGAAGGTAAAGTATCATCACATTAAGTATTACCAGTCAATTGTATTACATAATAGAAGACTCTCATGGTGTAGATATGAAGTGGTGTGTGTTTTGTTTTGCACACAGACTCTGTGATGTTGTGCTATCTGGTGTGTAGGGGGATTTCATGATTGGAAGCATCTAAAAATATGCCGCTATCATGTATCTGCTATTTGTAATGCAGCTTTAAGACCCCTGTGACATCTACTGTTCTGTATAAGATCAGTCAGCATCAACACTGTGCCTCCTGTAGCATGTAACCACATGGACTGACACTGCTGGGATACTATTTTAACTGTTTTTTGTCTGTGGATACTGAAATGAGGAGACGGACGGGTGTGGAAGCAGAGAGCAGCTGTGGTTGCCATTGAAGATTTCAAGCTTGCAGTCCTGAAATCTCATGAACGGCACAGCTCAATGATGCACCTACACAGGTGTTTTCACTTCATTTGGCTGATTAAACAGAATCTCAGCACCATGCGGGAATGTACTTGATTCTCCAGTTTGCATCAATGCGCTTGTGAAGGCGGGACAACTCGCACCTTTATGATAGGCTTTTGGAGTAGGATTACTTCATGCATTGGTATTAATTAAGGGATAATTAAAGGATAATTACCCAGTTATCTGGAACAAATCATTGTTTTCTTGAAATAATAACATAAATAGTGTATTGTCTCTGTTAAATATTATGTTTGACAAAATAACAATATAATCTGAACACAAGGTCCTTTTACACAAGGTCTGGAGTTATCAGTCGCATCATGGTCTCAATCAGTAAAGGCCATTCACTGATGAAGACTGTAGCATTGGTTGAAAGCTCTGAAACAAGCTTGTAAGGGAAACATGTATTAGAATATTTTTTTCACGCAGCTGTTTCCAAAGGTCAAGAATGAACTTTTCACACTCAAAACTTGTATTCTCATGGTATTATTTATTCTTTAAAGAATCCAATTAACAATGTAAATAACTGTTGGCTTACAGTTACCTCTTAATTATCTCCTTACTACAAGAAAAAATAAATGGTGATAAAAGTCAAGATCACAAAATGAAATGTTTTGAAACCACAATAACAGCCCATAATATTTTACCAGTGACTTGTTATGCACAAGAAAGATCTTCATGTTAAAGCATTTTGGAAAACGTGCTATAACTTTTAGCTTGGTTTATCTGTGCAAATATGAGATGTGCTGATATTATGATGCTTGTTCCGTTTATATTCAAAGGCTGTTGAATCTATAGCTTCTTCTTGGCAGCAAGTTTTTGTCTAAGAGTAATTATGGGAGTTATGACTGTCAAGTGAATACACAGATCAGGTCAGTCAGAAGTGTTGACAAAGTGTTTACACAACAGTCCATAGTTAAGGAAGTGAATTGGTTTCTGTGAGGTAGTGAGCCAATATCAAATATAAATATCTGACTTTAAATGGAGACAATCCCATAGGAAAAAGTGGAAAAACAAAAAATGAATGGACAGTCTGCAGTGTCCAGACTAACATAACACCAGATGCACTAATGCTAGATGGAGACATGGAAACAGCTTCAATCAAGCTGCTAACCTGATTAATAGCATCAAGGTTCAGCTATGTTCTCTTATTAAGGACATGTTATGACTACAGTTCCCTGTATTCTGACCGGATAGGTAACCACAGGCTCTTAATGACCGCTCTGAGCTGAGCTGCCATGGATACCCAGTGAGAATAACAACAGAAATCTCATCCGCAGTGTGGAGACAAGTCAGCCATAAAAGGAGGAATCGTACATGGATGGTTGGTCAAACCATTTAGAGTTGGATTTATTTTGAAAGTGGTGGCCAAGTCTAAAAAGGGTTGATTAGATATTTTGTGTGTAATTTTGACATCTGATCTGAGGGTTTTGCTGAAGAAGTTCACAATGGTCAGAAAAGGTCAAAGGGTCAGGAACAGTGTTTCAGTGGTTTATTGTATACCACTAAAAAAAGGAAATGGAGAGTGGATTTTACATTAGTGCTGCACAACAATGTAAATTCACAAACATAAAACCACAATATCTATTTAACAAGATGGCCAATGAGTAAAAAATGTGAGTTGACAGAGCTAGATTGATGGTCACTGGGGTCCCATATTTCATAGCAATCTGGCCAGTGGTTTTAAAGATACAATAATCTAAACCAAAGTGTTGCACAAACTGACCAACTATCAGCAGACATCATCACATGACTACAGTATGTGGTCAAATCCATCCACCCAAGCCTGAAAGAAAAAGCAAAACTCTCTTAACTGTAACTGCTGCTGAAATGTCCTGCATCAGCTATTCCAGTGACTCTCCCCAGTGATTGACAGTCAAAGGGCTGTGGATCATGTCTCTCAGAGGAAGACTGTGCAGCAGTGCAGCTTGTTGGATCTGTAGCATAATGACTCACTCAAAAAGTCAAAAAATAACTTTGGCAACACCTCAAACACTGAAGAGTTTGTGCTGTTAGGGCTAGGGTTAGTTATTTAGGGTTAATATTAATGAGTGCAGCTTAAAGGAAGTGTAACTGTGACTGGGATGTTTCTATTTGTAGTTTGTGTACGTAGGCTATTTACCATCTCTTCATTAACTTGCATACTGGCTAATTCTAATTTACAATTAGTTAATTTACTATTTCTAATTTACACTGTTACACTGTTTATTAACAGTAAATTCCTAAATGTATCTAGTGTATTAGCTCATAAAATATCCATCTATGCGTGAACCAATCAAGGTACATTTATGATGGTTATTATTAGCCTGGCTGCTTGTTAACATAGGCTATCTAGCACGACATTAGTGTGCAAAAGAAGTATGACATGACATGTATTATGACTTATGTTATTACATTATATGACGTCAATACAAAACCTTTATCCTGATTATATTTTTATATTATGAAATTTGCTATAATGAATATTGTAGCTTATACTCCCTGTCTTCTAAATATTTTTGAACATTTTGTCACGCATGAAAGTTACTCATGTCTTATCTCTTGTGTTACACAAATGATATGAAAATCCAGCAATTTGCTTTTTAGTTTCAGGCTCAGTGACCATAACGCTGTTTAAGGTGAAAATCTAATGGGAGTGGTGACACTAGATAAATGTTTAAAGGGTTACCAAAATTGGGAGTTGCTTGGGACAGGCAGAAAGACTGACATCATCATCCTTGGGCCGTATATCATACTGCTTAAAAAGTTCATATTGCAGAGGGGCCATCCATTAATTTGCCATGCACAGAATTTTTCTTTATATTATTTTCTAAAATAAGAATTATTTTACTTTTACTTTACATTTGAAAAAAAGGACAAGTAACCCCATTGACATTTTTCAGGACATTTAGTCACACTTACTAAAACCTTCAGCCGTCCAGTGTCATGACAGTCGTCCCACAGCAGCCTCTGGGAGGCTTCAAATGTGGTCCCTCATATTTTGAACTGACCTGTTGGAGTCAGAGTAATGAAGTTAGACAGACGTGTGTGCGTGTCTGTGTGTGTTTAGAGTGCTGCTAAGCTGTTTGAGCCAGCAGTAAAGGAGTAATCTACAGTAGCTGCCAAATGTGAGCTGAAGAGAGTCAACAGGTGGTCTGAACTCTCCTAACACAGCCACAGTGACATTAGCAACTAGCACTTTATGACAAAATGAGACTAAATGAATCCACTGTCTTATATCTTTATGAAAGAGAGTCATTAAAATGATGCACTGTTGAAAATGATTGCTTACAGGTAGACTACTTGTTGTGTCTTACTATGTTGTATTATCATAAACTTTATAACTAATTTCAAGCAAATTAAAACACAAAACAGATAGCGCCGTTTCCATATTAAAAAAAGTGCAAGACTGGGTCAGTGTTAAGAGTCTGTTTGGAAACTAGTTAGAAATGTAGCTGTCAACTTTCTGACCCTAAATGCTACTTGACCCACTTTCCACACAACTTCAGGTAGACACTTTCTTCTGAAAATCACACCCTGTGGCATGAACTGTAACTCGAAATATAAATCATAGTGCTAGACATGTATGAATACTGGAAAATGTTTATGTACTGAGAAATTAGTTATCAGAATATAAGCTGTAAGTGTACAGCTATCCAGGGAACTAAAAATACAAATTAGTTAAGGCTTGTACAGTAACAAGGAAACAGGATTCACAAAACAATAGACTATGGTCAAATTACCATATTGTACCTCATGCTATGCTATGCTAAGAATAAATGAACTAATTCACGCTTCAACAGTCGTAAAACAAATATAAATAGGTAACACATACAGACAATGTAGCAACAAAGGCATTTAAAGAGATAATAGAAGATACCTCTCAATATTTCCTTGGTCACATATTTGACAAAATTACAGATTTAACGTCAGTCCATTGCCAGATGCTGCTGCTGCGGCTGCTGCTGCTATGGCAACACAATGTTTAACTGAACGCTAATTGTTTAGAGTTGAGGTTAAGGTTAGGATTAGAGCTAAAATAACACCAAATTTAAAGAATGTGCTTTTCAACACTGGTGGCAGAATACTATAATACTGAAATCAGGAAACTTTGGGCTTTTTTTTTTTTTTTTTTTACATCCTTCGTTAATTCTTTGCTCGATTGTTTTGTCTCAATTCTTTAATCACCCTCCATCTGTCATAAACCCACAAAATGCTACTAGCTCAGCACCAGTTAGCAACTAGCTTAGTAGCGAAAAAAGTGAAACATCTAATATTAGCAGTTAAAGAGACAGATATTCTTCTCAGAGTTGTTGTAGAAGCAACAGAGCTGAAATATTGGACTCACACGTCAGGTGGAGGCCAACTTTACTTCAAACGAAGGCTAATGCCCCTCTGTGTCAGGTAGATATGGAAGTATGAGGGGCAGCTGTTTGCTAACTCCTTAGCGTAACAACTTCGTGCTAGCAATATGTCAAGGCTAGCTTGGTTTGTCTTCAGTCCCCTAGCCCCGAGTGGCCGACATTCTTTAAACAATTCTTTAAACACACATTATCTTTTTATTTACTCCTGTCTGTTACATCAAAGTTACTCCAAACTTTAATACCTAATCGTCTGAATACTTTGCTGTTAAGTGTTGTTATTGCGACCTGCTGCTCTCTACAATTGTAGTTTAACTGTTTAATCTGGTTGTCTGTTTTGCCTCAATCACTTTGTAACATGTTTTCAAAGCTCTGTGTAAACTCTTAGTCATTATAATACCCTCTATTGAACCCATGATCAAGTTGTAAGCACAATGTGATTAATTTATTCACATGTAAATCAAGAATATAAACTGCATTGAATTGAAATGTTGTCAATTCAACCTCACAACAGAACCACCATGAGAATAAAGGGAGTTTTAAGTTTATTAGGTCCACAATGTTAAAACTGATATAGCCTAATGCAGTAAAACCTGTCTAAAAGAAGGTTATAATGTTCAGTTTTTGTTGAAACTGTTTCAGAGAGGTGTTGATTGACTTCATTGTCACTTTGGAGGATGTAGTTTGTAGTGCTGTTGAACTGTATTGCATTATACTGAGTTGTGTTTCTGATATTTAAATTCCAATACAGTTGTATTCAAAGGTTGCCCCCCCCCCCAGGCAGATTACATGTTTTCAAGTGGGATGAAATAAATTAAACCCCCACAGCAAACAGATATTAAAAATGAGCCTTTCTTCAAATGTCAACTTTTTAGTTTTTGCATACAACTGTATATGGGGTTGACAAAATATTGGAAACAGCTCAGGCTCTCAGTACGTTGCATTACAGTTCAACAGCACTTCAGTACAGCCTCCATTAGTAGATGTACCTAATAAACCGGCAAGATAATTATAATTAAGAGAATTATATCAAAACAATGTAAACAACACTGAATACTTCTAATATTAAAACACTGGCTGCACAGGCCAGCTAGCAGTGTGACTTTGTGGAAATGTATTAATTTAGTACTGTTCTATCAGCCACATTTGATGCACTGTATCTGACCATGGATTCTCATATTGTACCTCACAGCACGGTCGTCGACCACCACCACCACCATGGTCATCGACAATAAGAACGTAGACGCCGGGTCGCCGTCTGCACGGACCCCCAAGAAAACGTTCACAGATGACCTCTACTCTACTTTCAGCTCCCCGCTGGCCTGGATCTTAGTTCTGGCTCTCATCATTACATGGTCTTGTGTTTTTGTCATCATGTTTGATCTGCTGGACTACAAGACCATCTCAGGTATGGAGAGGTGTTTGTTGTTCGTTTTGTGGTTCTGCCCTATGTCACCTCCAAGCTTCTTGGTTTCAGATACAGGGGTGTATTCACTGGAGTCAGACACTGAAGAACAGCCATAGAGAAATGGGTTTTTGCTTCTTCCAGACTACATGTTGTATGGAAGTGTATGATGAATATACATTATCATACAAGTCAGGTTAGTCAGGCAGATCAGGCGTATTGTTGCACTAGAGGACCAAATGTGGGCCGGCTGTGGCTCACACTGCATATGCATATGGCTACGAGATGAGCTCTGTTCTGACAGTTAGAATTTCTGTGAATTTGAAATGAGATTTAGATCCAATTAGAGGCAAAAAACCAAAACAAAAACATCTCAGTGGTCACAAGTTTAACATCCAGGTAGTCTAGCAACCAGACTACCAATATGCATCTGGTGCAACTTAGAGATGTGCCAGTTATTGAAGCAACATAGGCTACTGTTCATTTCTGTGTGCAGGATGACATTCTTAAGAACCTTTTATCTTGTCCTACTTTGTGAGATCAACAGCTGTTTATATACGGTAGTCTTTTATGATGTAGAGATGTGGAAACTGTCTTTCAAAGATAGACCTGATGAAACAGTGCCAACAGGAAACTGAGAAGGTGTTGTAACCTAATGCCATGTTGGTCAGCAATGTGACGACTTAGCTGCAGGTGGATATGCCAGTTTATTTAATGACAATTTTGTCTGCATAGGTGTCATGCAAACAGAAAGACGTGCTTCTTTCTCACAGGCTTTTTTAAGTGGTCTCCAATCAGATGTTCATCCTGAAGCTGGAAAGATCTTTTGTGTTAGCTTAGCATAAAGTCATGTTGTTTTAAATGTACTGTCTTATCATTGATATTGTTTTTGTATCTCTCTCTTCTTTCTTTTTCATAATTTTCCTATGATTCTTTTATCTTTATGTTTCTGTACAACACATCAAACTGCCCTGATATAAAATCTACTAATGTTACTTGTTCATATGTTTTTCTGTAACAACTTCATCACTAAGATGCAAGCATTGGTTCAATTTCTCCTCATAACATTAAAACAAACAATGCTTCCATCATTTAATTAATTTCTGTTGTGTTCAACTTCTAATTATCATTCAATATTTCTAACCCTAACATGAACACCTACCATCATTTCCCAAATTTTTATATGAGATTTTCACCTTAAATTAAAAGAAATCCATGAAGAAAACTGGAATAGCCTGGCAACAGCTAAACATAGGACTCCATACATTTTCCTAGACTGCAATACTGATAATGAAATATCTTCTTTATTCACAATGTCATCTTGAACAAGAGGACAAAAGAAGCATGAGGACAAATCAATGTGTGAATTGATTTTAAGAGAAATACCAAGTCCTCTTTTGTTCTTTCTGTCACAGTGGTCATTGAAATTAATATTGTGTTGCCAGGTGACAGGCCATAACTACTTTATCATCATCATACCGTCACAGTGTGAACACAGGAATATTTTTTATCTCACACTACCACTGCTTTTTTCTCCCTCTCTTCTTCCGCCCTCCTTCTCTCCTCTTTGTGCTTAATGTTGTTGCTTATTACCACTATTTTTCTCATCCAACCAGGTCACCCACCTCCTGCCGTCAGGAAGGTTTTAAAGGATTCAGGGCATAGAGGCAAGGCACCTTACCTGATACTAACTGCTCAGACCAGAAGCCTTTTGCTGATAAAAACCACTAACAACCTAATATTGACCGCTAATATTAGCTATCAATGTTAGACAGTCCTGCTTTCTTTCTGGTACTTACTCAAGTGTTCAGGTGTACAGTAACATGATGTCAAGGGTAGCTTGTAGTTTTACGTTGTAGATATATGTATTTGTTTCTGTTACTTGCATATTTCTGTGTGAAGAGGAAAAAAACTCTGGTTCAAATATTTGAAAAACCAAAATAAGGATTTTCCTTCCTGAAAAGAGAAAAAAACTTTTGGTTTTGAATATTTGAACTTCAGGCAAGCTTGATGTAACAAACATCAGTGTTCTGATCCTGTCGACAAAATTAGATAAATCAAGCTCTTCTGAAATCTCTACCTCTGTGTTTTAAAATGCATTTTACTGCTATACTTTTCTGTATGATATGTATTTATTTTATAATTCCTAGTGTTTATTTTGCCAGTTTGCCTTTTGTGTAAACCTGGTTGCATTCAGGGATAATAATTGTGAGATGTACAAAAAATTTTGACTTGTTTAAGAAAGATATAAAAACAAACAAAAGTGGAATCATGTTTAACTGATATATTGAATACAGAGTTTATACATTTCACACCACAGCTACAATAAAAATCGAACATGTTCACCGGTTGAGAGTTTCTCAGCCTTTCACCGGAGACTCAGATCTATGTGACAGCCCTGATTCAAATGAAATCATGTTTTGATGGTATTTGCACTGGGAACACTGGCCCTCCTTCATCAGACTGACTTGGAAACATCGGCATATTCAAGGACTGTGAGACTCCTGAAAACCTCTAATAGTATAAAGAAATAAATGAGCAGAGATTTGATGTCAGCTCAGATTCAGCTGTACATGCAACAGCTGTTAGTGTAGAAATTTTGAGATTTTCTTTTAAAATCTTATTTAGTAGCCTTTAAGACTTTAATGTGATGTGGAATTTCTTTTTTTATGTTGATGAATGGTAACTCGATGAATGAGGGTCAATGTGATTTTTGGTAAAGGCTATTTGCACATCAGTATGCTATGTAGAAGGCCTTTTGCAATGGTTAAACTGGAAGGTGGGTTACAACCACTCAGAATGTGACATTGATAAATTCATGAAATGAGTTTAGTTGGTGTTGCCCCACCTCAGTTTAACCTTTCGCTGTAGAGTTCACGTTTGAGAATGAGAGCTTTGTCTGCACTGAGGAAATGTAAAAGTGAGAGGTAAGAGGCTCTTACTGATAATGCATTTGTTTTGTTTGGTCAAGAACAACTAGGAAAACAACTTCAGCCAAAAAATGAGTGACTAAATCAGCTGTTGTGTTCATGTCCCTGCTCCACCAGGAGGCCTCACCAAGATCGGCTCGGACCCCGTGAAGGCGGTGAATGATGCTGTGGAGGAAACAGCAAATGTGATCAGTGTAATATTAAAATTTGCTGCGAACCTGATCGCGCCTGAAGAAGATGAAGGTACAGTCACTCTGCACATGGTAGAAAAAAACACACATGGAGCTCCTGATATATTATAGTATTGTTATTTCATACTCATTTCTCTCTACTCTTCTCTAGGAAATCTATACGCAGTAAGAAAAAAAGGTTTGTACTGCTACTGTTTTTGATTTTATTTCCTTTTGCAATGATCATACAGCTATAGAACAAGAAATGACTGCTCGCTGCTTTTTGAATGTCTTGTTCATGCTGCACTTCATTACATGTGCTGTCCTTTACATTATTATTAGAACAATCAATGTAAGCTCCTCAGGAAGGAGTGATTTTTAACTGCTCATGTACAATCTACACCCAGAAATGTATTTCCCACACTTATAAGTCTGGTGTACCTAAAGTTTATCTCATGGTTGTTCTGGTGATCATTTAAAAACCCACAAAAGATGCTGCTTTGATGAATGAACAGCACATGTACTGCAATTTTTCATGATGTGTCTTAAAGAATCTTTCTATTTTGATCTATAGATCTTTTGCAAACAAAAGATTTATAGATGAAATAGATGAAAACTGATGGAAAATAATGCCGCTGCAAGAAGCTGCTACTTTCACAGACATAGTTTTGCTATAACAGACATACATGGATCTAGGTGACCACATGGCCAGTTGGTTATCATCATGGTGGTAGTTTTAAACTGACTTTATGTATGAACCATCTCAAAGATTCAAGATGGTTGGAGGAGGAGGAGGAGGAGGAGGAAGTGGAGGTGAAGATTAAGAAAGCAAAAGGTACAATGTCTACAATGGCTTTATTTGTGGGTATGTGTAGATTAACTCTACAAATATAATGACTGATGAGTCCTGTCCCCACCCTGTAACAGTAGACTAATGAAGGCACCAAGCAGGAAACCACAGTACTCGACCAATGTGATGTTTATCTTCACTAGCTGCACTGATATAGCTAACTTTCCTTTCTAAAAAGATTCTGTTTCTTACTAACTTTCTTTGCTAACTGCTGCCACTAACCTATTAAACTTCTAATGAAAGTTATAATATACTGTATGTGTATGTGTATCTAAACTTTAGCATGTTTTATCCAGTGAAATCTGTATTTTTGTTCTTTTATGTTGCTGATTTTCCATTTCTCTTTTTGTATTCTAGGAGAATTTCTACCGTCTCGAAGTAAAGGTCTGTACCTCTTTGTTGAAGATATTCATGTACATTTTAGCTTGACTGCTTAAAGTGCTAATGGTGGCCAATTTCCTTTTAATAGCTACTTCACGAGCTAAGTGTTAGCATTCATTTACACTTCAGGAATTACTTTGGTATCGTAACCTTTTTATATGTACCCATTAACTCAACCTTGAAGTAGTTTCCCTCAGCTTTACGTAGTGTTGTATTATCTTTTAGCTCATTGTTGTGGTTTTCTTTGCTGTTAACTCTCACACTTTAATCAGTGTTGTTCACTGCAGCAGCAGGCAGCTGATAAAAAGCTCTGATAAAGCCACTGCATACTACTTTCCCAGCACCAAACGACAAACAGACCAAGTTAGTGACCATTCTGTAGACTGTGGTGCATGATATATTTTTAGTTGATTTCAGTTGTTGTCATTTCATCACCACTTACAGCACCGTAAATATTCTTAATGTGGAAGATTAACGTTTCCCATTCTTGCCCCCCTTGCTTCAGGGAAATTCAATTTTTCAACTCAATTTTATTTGTCATAACATACATTATCCCAAGGGTGAGGTCGAGACCTTACAATATTATAGAGAGAAACTCAACAGGCAACCATAAACATGATTTTTGATGACTTTTTTTTTTACAGTCTTAGAGATGCAAGCAAAGAAGAAAACACCAGTGGCTGAAGTTGTGGAGGAGGAAGAGGAGGAGGGAGAGGAGGGAGACGAAGAGGAGACTGCTGGGGAGGAGGAGGAAGAGGAGGAAGAAGAGGAGGAAGAACTAGAGGAGGAAGGGGCGTATGAGGAGGAGGAATATTATGAGGAGGAGGAAGATTATGAGGAGGAGGAAGATTATGAGGAGGAAGAGTATGAGGAGGAGGAGGAGGAGGAGGAAGGAGTGGAGGAAGAGGTAGGCGGAGTTGAAGATGATGAGGAAGACGAAGAAGAAGAGGCAGGAGCAGATGCAGTGGAGGAAATGGACAAAAAGAAAAAGGAGGAGGAGGAAACTGATGAAGATGATGAAGATGATGAAGGTGAATCAAAACAGGAGGCAGTAGAAGAGGTGGATGAAGACGATGAAGATGAAGATGATGTCAAAGAGTCTGCTGAGGAAGCTGCTGATGCTGATGCTGATGATGATGATGATGATGATGATGATGATGATGATGATGAAGAAGTTTCTCCTGAACCTATTTCCACTTCTGAGGATGAAGAGTCGGCAGCATCTCCTGATTCTGAGTCTGACTCACCTGTTGATGTCAAAGACAGCGACAAAGACGTCGCTCGACCTGTCGATGATGATGAAAAAGACGATGAAGAACATGATGAAGACGATACCAGTGATGATGCATTCACTGACACCTCAGATGTCACTGAATCTGAACTTCTTTCCAGCGAAGAGGGAGACGAGAAGGATGATGACGACGATGATGATGAAGACGATAGATTAGCTGAGGGTGTCGCAACATCTGATAGCGATGATGTCATTGCAGAAGACAGCGATGACGACCTGGAGCTTGATCTTCCTCCTCAGCCTGCTGTCAAAGACGACGACAAAGATCTGGAAGAAGACATTAAAGTTGCTGAAGACACTGATGAGGATGAGGATGATGATGAGGAGGATGATGATGATGATGATGATGATGATGATGATGATCTGGACAGTTCAGATGAGGACATCTCTGTTGCCTCCTCTGAGCACTTTGCAGATGATGAACATGACGAGGAAGACAGTGACCTCAAAGACTATGACCTCGACATTGACAGCGACCTTGACATAGACGTCCACATTGACCTTGACGATGATCATGACAAACTTGATGATGTCATTGAAAAGGAGACAGATGATGATGAAGATGATGATGATGATTATAAGGAAGTTGATGTCTCTCCCTTTGAGAGTACAGACAGTGGAGTCTTAGGCGATGATGATGACGACATTACTCTTAAAACAGATGAAGAGTCTGTTGGAGAGACTGTCTTCAGTGATGACGTCTCCTATGATACGACAGACGACGATGATGATGATGATAAAGATATTGATATTGATACCAGCTCGTTTGAGTTCACCTTTGATCGGGAAGAAGAGATCAAAGAAACATTTCTTGACACTGAAAAAGATGAAATCACATCAGAGTCCTTAGTCAGTGAGGATGATGAAGATGATGATGATGATGATGATGATGATGATGATGATGATGATGAAGATAATGAAGATGACGATGATGTTGGTGACGTCTTGCTTACAGGTATAGTGCAGCATCACTGGTTACTTTGATTGTGAGTTATATTACCTTTTTACTCGTTACTGATTGGCTGCCAGGTTTCCATTCAAATTATAATCAATGTCAAGAAGTAAATGACCCTTTTAAATCAATATTACATCAATTATATTGATAATATAATAATGCAATAACATATTAAAGAAAAGGAGAAGTGTAAATGTGGATTTGTAGTGTGCTCCGTTGTACATATTTATTATATTTTAAATATGATTTTTTTAAGAAATGTATTAGCAGAGACAAATAAATAGATGATTAAAAATTGCTATCAAAAAATAGAAATAACTAAATATAATATATTTTATCAGGTTAAATAAAATCCAGCTAACTTTCCTAACCTACAATGTTGCCCGACATATCACAATAGGCATGTAAAAACAGTTACATTCAAATTTTTCCTGTATTGGAAATGTATTTCAGTATTCATCTGAAAAAGCACTGATTTCAGTTCCCTTAAAAAAGGCCTTAGTAAAAATAATAATGTAAAAATCTTAAATGTAATTCGCAAAAGTCTTCTATTTTTCCAGCCTGCCGTTTTTGTATATGAAAACTGTAAAATCCTGGGTGCTATGGTTTTAGATGTTGGAATGTTCAATACATTGTTTATTATTTACTGGTCGACCAATCCATCTATTTTGTGCTGCTTATCTAGGTCCCGGTTGTGTTTGATGATTAATTAATAATATTATCTGGAATCATTGTTAGACACAGGTGCAAAGTGCTGACAAAAATTTATATAAATGTCAACAAATGAATATATGTTGTAAATAACTCTAGGTCATATTGTCTCCACAGGTTTTCATTGATATCCTTTATACTGTAGCTGTTTGTAGAACCAGTAATAAATTACGTTTTATATGGTCGTTAAAAAAGTCTTTAAATGTTACATTTAGCTTGGTGTGTGTGTGTGTGTGTGTGTGTGTGTGTGTGTGTGTGTGTGTGTGTATAGCCACCACTGCAGCAGCCTTCACTGTCCACGAGGCGGCAGTAAAGACTGAGGCAGATGGGGATGAGGACGAGGACGAGGACGAGATCAGCCAGGCTGATGATGAAGACCAGACTGAGGAGGATGAGTCGGAAGAAATCGGTGACTATCACATCTATTATGTTTCTATGTTTTACATACTGTTAAAGCAACATGAACGAAAACATTATTGAAATGTCTCTCATCTATGGGTTCCTTTTGAAAACCTTTAGTTAAGATTTATAGGTATTGCCATCACTGTAGCTGAAGTGAAGTGCATACATTTGATGTTTAGTATTTCTAGAGGACCATTCATGTATGGAACTGCCAGTTTTATGTATTTTTTATGCATTAAACCTTGTCTTATACTGTATAAAACCCTTTTAAAGAAATTCAGAGGTTCTCTATCTGACTATCTCTGATATTATGTAGCAAATGAAATCTATTGTTTCTGCGATTTTCCCTCTCACAGTCATACTTCACTTCATACAAGAGCTTCAGCCTGTCAACTACACACAATCCTCATTTAAAATAAAGGAAGTTAAACATGAAATTAAATGCATTGAATGGTTCATCCAAGCCAACATCATTTTGGATCATTCTTTTCACTTTATTGCTAAATGATGTGCTTTTTACCCACACTTTGGTTGTTATTTCTCCTCTGCTGTGTAAATTTATTGAAAGCACCAAATCACAAAGTTCTTCATTAAATTTTTTTGTTGCTGTTTTGAGCATTCTACAATTTTATGCCGGTGTGCTGTAGTTTTGGGAAGTTTTAGATTTGTTTTCCATTAGCTGAGCCTGAAGCTTCCTGCCCAGTCTGAAGGAAAAGACTGACTTTATGAAACATGACACCTACATTTGTTCCACATGAGCGACGGGGACAAAATAAAGATCTAAAACGTCAAACTATCCCTTTAATATGTCTCTCATCGTGGTTAAGTATGAAAACTCTGTATGTTATTTATCAGTCCATAACTGTGAATGTAGTCAGTCACCTTATTTCACATCTTACAAATGCATGTTGCTGCTTTCACCCTCAGTTACCAGTCAGCCTGCTGCTCTCGAGGAGGAGCAGCAGGGAGACGATGAAGAGTCGATGGCTGGAACACAGAAACCTGTCGATGAGCCAGAAGATGAAAAAGAGGAGTACGATGAAGATGACGATGAGGAGAAGGCGACGGTGGATGTGATTAAGCCTTTGCCTGAACCCGAGGAGGAAG
Source organism: Seriola lalandi dorsalis (assembly GCF_002814215.2). NCBI lineage: Eukaryota > Metazoa > Chordata > Actinopteri > Carangiformes > Carangidae > Seriola > Seriola lalandi. The sequence continues at coordinate 7,536,656 of NW_019525453.1, read as the reverse complement.
CCACAGGTCATAGACTTTGGACGATTACAGCTATTTTATCGTATTAATTGTAACATATAAATTCAATGTGAGTCTAACCGTCTGCTTTGTGATTTCAGTGTGTTCCTGTATGCACTCTGCCAAGACCAAAGAGTCTGCAACCAAGAGCACAGAGAAGAAAGGTCTGTGAAACTCTCACATCTTTATCTTAATACATTCACTGTCACTGCTGAGGGGAGTTCAGTATTGTTTGGTACCACTAGTGGAGACCAGGAGGAGATCCTGTTGCTGTTAATGGTGGCCTCAGATTGACACTAATAACAAAATAATCAAATTGTCACAAAGGAGCAGAGATTCAGACAGGTATTTTTATAATAATATAATGCAATTATAAAATACTGAATACCTAAGAAACATTTTAAAGATCGGAGAGTCATTCAACATGTACTGATAGGTCCATTTCTTTCTATCTTTATTCATTTATTCATTTATTTTTGTACAAAATAAAGTTAAAGCACTGTTTTCTATTCATTCTGTTTTTACTTTGTAGATGTTATATCTACACCTAAGGAACTTTATATGTAACAGAGACAATAACATGTATCGTAAAGCATTGTTTAGGCCAGTAATCCAATTTATTAAGTTCATTTGTTGCATGAAAACTATTTTTTTCAGCCGTGCATTTGATTGAGTGCTCAACAATTTATTTATAGAAATATTATCATTACAAACAGCTTTAAAGTTTGATTGAAATGTGATTGCACTTGCCTTTCTTATTTAGTATCGATCAGTCAGTTTCAGTATTTTCTCTCCCATAGAGTTGAATTATGTTTAGTTAGTTTGCAGACATGAGTTAATTCAAAAATAATGGCACAAATTTGATATTAGTGTCGAGATCAAATGTGTAGAAAAACAGCTCCGCACACATACAGTATGTATTTTTATTGTGTTAGATTTGCACCTGTTGCATTTGGATTTAGTTCAGTAGCAGAAACTTTGGATTCAATATTTTCTCTGTGAGTTATTTTATATCTGCTGATAGTGGTAGAATATAAACTTCAGGTTGGTACGATAAATGCAGGTTTGTATCCTGCTGTCTGTGGAGCAGCGGCAGACATACATCACTGTGAGAAGTCTGGTGTTTGCTGTCGAAGCCTAGTGTAACTTTAAATCTGTGATCTCATGTTTGTGTTTTCAGATGCTCCCAAGAGGGTTTCAGCTGTGAGAAGGAAAAAAGGTGACGAGACACATTTCAGGTTTTGACTGAAGGGATTCCCGTTAGAGCCACCAGACAAAACAACAAATGCAAATAAAGTTAATGTATGATAAGTGTCTTTGAGCAACCTGCATCTCTTAAGCTACAGCTAAACACTCACTGATGGAGTAGACTGGAGGCTAAATGCTACTTCAGAGGCAGAAATCAGGGCAGGAAAGTCTTTAATCACCACAAATTTGAAACTCGTTAATGTTTTTGTGACTATAATGAACAATTAGTGATCATTTTAATGAAGCATTGTGAAGCTTTTATCCTTGTTAATTTTTAATTCCAGACCATGAAGATGAAAAACCACCAAGGAAGGGTAACACTGAACACTCCAAAATACCATCTTTATACCACAACTAAATGCATTAATCAATACTTGTTCTTACTGAGAAGTAAAACATGATAACACTTGCATGTGCTGTATCCAGGTCTTCCCAGAATTGCAGGTCTGCAGCCGAAAATCAAGAGGGTCAGGAGAATTCCTGCTCTGTTCAGAGGTACTGACACTGACTCCAGACATCTGATGGCCTCACTGTGAATCACTGAACATAATGACTGTGTCTGGGACTGAGGTGAAATCATGAGAAAACTGCAAAGAGTGTTGCAGGATGATAACGAGAATGGTTACAACAAATAGTTGTAAAACCGATATCTGACACGTCTACCAGCCATATCCAGTCTACCTTTACTTTTTCACTATTTCTGTCACAATTTTAATTTATGTTTTTTCTATTTTCAATTTACAATAAAAAGCCAAGAGAGAGGAGAAGACCAAGACGTCCAAAACAGGTCATTTACACTCATTCTGTGATAAGAGACGGTAAAATATTCATGACCATGTGGGGACGACTTGTTTTCACATCTGACTGTTTACACTGACAGAGACAGAGACCAAAAAACAAGAAGAGGTCCCAGAATCTGGACAAGAAGGTAAACCTATTATTTTCACTATGATTTAAAGGGAATGGAGGAACATCTGTTTGATAACTTTATTGCACTGAAGCCAAATTGTCATTTTGGAAGATTCAAAAAACCAAGTGTCTTCTGTCCTGTCTGTTTCAGTTGGCCCCTGCAGGCCTGCACCAGTCTACTGCCCGTCCCCTCCCGGCTGGTATGGTGAGTAGCAAAGACTATGGAAGCAGTTTGAAAAGTTATCACACAGAGGAAATTCATTTTTATAACTCAACCTGTTAAAAATGTCTAATGAACTCTTTATCTTCCAGTTCATCACATCGTCACAGACAACCCCTACCCTCCTCCAACCATGTCAGGTATTTATCAGCGATGTAACGTCCGTAAAAGACTCTTCCTGTGATTTTATACTCAACCAGTGTGATGTCATTTTCCTTCAGTTTTCCTGTCTCCTTCTGCTGGAAGATAAAAAACATATCATTTGTATTAAAATTCAGCTCCGTCTGCTCCTGTTCTGACCGTCCATCCTGGAGCTCCACAGATGCATCCTGTTTACCAACAGCAACCTCCACCTCCTCCTGGGCTGTACGCTCAATATCAACCATATCCACCGCCACCGCAGCCGGTGATGCAGCCTCAACCAGAACCAGCTCAACCAGGTGAACCAGTCCAGCCTGAGGCCCCAGAACAAGAGGCTCCTGTTCAGCCTGAGGTCCAGACTCCAGCTGCTGAAGCCCAGCCAGCTGCAGCTCTGGTCCAAGGTGAGGAAGAGTGTGGTAGTTCATTTCATCAAAGCTGAGCCTCGTATTATATTTATACGTACATGTACAGTATATATTTTTTAATTACGGAAAAAGGAAACCACTATAAATGCAGATGTAAATCTTCATTTACAGAATTTGAGAGAAATCGGGTAAATCTTGTCACTCAAATCCAAAAAAAAAAAAACATTTATAATTTTATATTTACAATATAGTTTCACATGAAAAAACAGGATGGGTTAAAAGCACACAAAAGAGAGAGAAACAGACTTTATTCTGGAATAAATGATCCCATGCTTCAGAGATACAATCCAGTGTCAAGTATTAAAGATGAATTCCAGGAACAAAATGGTAAAAATGAGGTTCCTCTGCAAAACAGAGGAGGTGGAGCCTGTAAGACTTGCCCTGACTTTTATCTTTTTTAAATGCAGGTTAAAAACTTTTATTTATTTTTTGGCTGATCTTGAAAGACTCATCATTTTACACTTTGCAGTTACATCTTGTTCTTTTTTATTTCTGTTTTTTATCTTTATAATTTCTTTTAAAATACTTTCTATTGTTCTATGATTCGTTTACTTTAATATTTCCTCTCTATGTAAACCAGTCTGAAGTCCTATAATGTGTGGAGCCCTCTCCATATAAACTTGTCTTAAGAGTTAAGGGAGAAATTCTAAAAGCTCTGAAACTCACCACTACTAAACTTCTCTGTTCTATTTCCTTTGGTATCCTAATCCCACATCAGTGAGATTGTGTTGCAGTTTAGTTTTTTATTTTATGCAAATTGAAGTTTATGTGTTTAAAACATTAAGTATTTGGGTCTACCGAGAGTAAATGATGAGTTTTCATCTCAAATCAAAATCTTTACCAACGTAAATTTAACTGTAATAAAGTTCTTCTGTTCTTTCTTCAGAACTTGGAAACATTATTGAAATAAACAGTATAAACACATATCTTAGCCTCAGGATATGAATGAATGATTAAGATTTGAAATGTTACACTGCTGCTGTAACTATAATTTAAATGAAATCTTAATTTCATAATTCATCTAAACTCTTTTCATTAAAGATGCAGTGACTGTTGAGGAACAAGTGAAGGGTGCTCCTACCAAGAAAGGTACAAGCGATGTGATTATTTAATAATCAAAAAATGTAATTATGTCCTCCTTAATTACTGCACCGAACGATACAATAATTAATATGTGATCATTTTCCAGCTGCAAAGAAGAAAACAAAGACTGCTGATTCAGACAAAGGTGCTGTATGAGTCCCCTGATCCACTAAATGCTTAATTTGTCAGCTAACTGGAATATTCCGCGTAACTAACTACAGCTGCAGCACTTAACACTGATGTACAATGACATAATGTGCTGTATGAATGTATTCATTATGGAAAATTAAGTCTGTATGGCCATTTCACTCCAATTATCCCCTCAGAGCCAGCAGCGGTCAAAGAGAAAACAAAGAAAGGTAATTTATGTTTACAGCCGGCTAGTTTGGTGTTTTCACTGCTCTACACTCGAATGTTGTTATGAATGACACAGGCAGCAAATTGGAGCTTTGCTTTGTTGTAAATATACACACAGATCTACAATCGTGAGCCAGATATGAATAACATAAATCAACACATTTGCCAATTTTAGATGCTGCTGATTCAAAAGACACAATCAAAGCAGCCACTACAAAGAGGTCCCATATAGTATAAAGGTCTCTGTCCATGTTTAGTGTGATTATAGATCAGCTCTAGGTTCTATATTAATACTGTGAAAGTATCAAAGCCTCAGTCCAGAGAGAAATGCACACAGCCTGTATTCAGAAACTGAGCCTTAAAACCAGCCGTCAGGACTTCTGGAACTTTGTGATGTCACAACAAAGCGGTCACTGCTCCAGCCATAAGAGAAAAACCAGGAATATGGGACCTTTAACTATGGATCTACATGTCTTGATGAATATAATGTTCTCATTATGTATTTGTTGTGACAGAGTCAGCTGCAAAAAAAGAGAAAGTCAAAAGTCCTACAGTAGCTAAGAAAGGTACTGAACATTTTTGTAGAATATGATATTCATATATTGTGGGAAAAACAAGGTTGATGCGTGGTTGTATTAAGTTCTTGAATAAATTTAATTTGGTAACAATATTTGACAATGTTTGTTTCTACAGAGCCGGTGAAAGAGAAAACCAAAACGGCTAAGAAAGGTAAAACATCAGAAAATTATATGAAAATCAACTCAACGATACTCATCTCCATCTTTAATGTGAAGTTAATCTTTAACTATGAAAGACAATTATTCAGGCCACTAATCACAATTTATTATGTTAGAGCCTGCAGCTGTGCAACAGAAGAGGAAATCATCCTCTGAAAAGACAGGTAACCACACACACTGATGTTCAGTAATTTGCATAAAGTCATTCATGAATGGAAACTAATTATTTTGCTCCTCTCAGAAGTGTCACCTGTCAAGAGCAAAGCCAAGACATCTACTTCCAAGAAAGGTAAAGCTATCAACATGTTTTCTAAAATGAAATGTTGTACTTGACTTAAGATTTCGATTATTTTATGTTAATGCCGATGCTTAACCGCAGTTTGGTCCAACTGATATAAATTTAAATCCAAGTGTTAATGTGTCTTCAACAGATCCAGATCCAGAACCACGTCCACAGCCGCTCAGACTGAGAACAAGACTAGAAACCATCAAGAGGGCGAATGTCACGTCTCAGGCCAAAGAGGAGAAACCTGCCAGGTCTTCGTCTGAACCAGGTCATACTGTTGTGTCTCTAATGTGGGATCCAACTATTTACCTTGAGCATTTAGGATTTCTCTGTGGAGCAGAGACTCTTGTACTGAAACTTTGTATGTCTGTCCGTTTTATTTTCAGCTAAGACAAGATCAAAATCAGTGGCAGATAAGAAAAGTAAGTTGTATTTGCTTGTACTTTTTTGTTTGTTTAATTGTATTTTAAATCCATGTCCTGTAGCTGCTTCCACGTGAATGAGACATTGATGTGGGATTCAAAACCTTGTTTTTCTGAGGATACATTTTCTCAAAGCTCAGGAGTTGAGAGATACTATACACTGACCTTTTCAAAGCATTAGTTCAACATTTGGAGAAAACTTTATTGTTAACTCTCACGTCTGTCTAGTAATAGTAGGGATACATCCAGGTGAAGGTTAGCTTAGCTTAGCTTAGCTTAGCTGAGCTTTTGCGTTTAGACTGGAAACAACAGGAAATGGCTAGTTGGTTGTGTCCAGAGGGAACAGAATCTACCTACCAGCACATCTAAAGCTCAATAACTGACATGCCACATTTAAACCACACAAAAATAGAAGTGTAACAATGAGAAGTTGTGGTGTTACAGGTGGTTATGTGCTGCACTACTTTGTCTTGTTGTTAGTGTGAGATTTCAGGTAGGTGTTGATCCTGGCCAACAAATATTTGCTAAGCTAAGCTAAGCTAACCTAAGCTGCAGTCTTCTGACCAGACAGACCTGAGAGTGACATCAATCCTCTCATCTAATTCTTCTAAGACAGCGACAAAGGGTAGTTTCCAAAATGTTGCAAGCAAATGCAGGAAAAATAAAATCATTAATTTGAAAACGTAACAAGGCTTCCTCACCTACTGTTTTATTCTCAGTCACGTTCCATTAGTCAAACCTCAAGGCAGTGAACTGAATATCACACAATGAAAATACAACCCCACAAGCTACATTTGAAAGCAGCATGATTCTACTTACGTCAAAGTGATGAGTAAGAGAAAGAGAGTAAGTAGAGAAGAGATTTTTCTCCAAACAAACTGTTATATTTAATGATATTAGGTCTCTACTGGCATCTTTCAGTAGAAATCACACCTCTTGAAAATGTTGTTGCATATTATGTGATTAAATAGACGTCTTTCTATGTGATAAAGTTATCATTAGGGACATGTCAAGCCGTATTACGCTGAGAGGGGAATAATATCACAAGAATATTAAATGTAGCTACACCACAATTATAGAGAGTTATGTGTCAGGCTGTAATAGGGCTGTCTCTGCTGTTGCAGGCAAACCTGAAAAGGCTGAAAAGAAATCTGCAAAAGAGGCTCAAGGTATGGATTCAAAATCAGAAAGTGAAGAATCTCTGCTGTGCATGTTTGTCATTGATGAGTTTCTCTCTTTTTTGCCTCCTCTCAAATGTTTAGATAAAGAGAAACAACCATCGCAAGCTAGTACGTATGAGAAAGTAATTTATCACCAGTGCAAATAATATCCAGCCACTATAATAATGAATAACACTGTGAACTCAAAGGTGATTGGTGTCATTTATCCAGGAGTACTTCAAGAGGTTTTCTGCTTCATCCAAGAGGCTTTGTCAGTTCTCCTGAAACCTCTGTGTGTCGTTCGTGTCACCCGTGGGTCGTTAAGGTCAAGTGGGTCGTTGAGGTCACTTGGTCAACAAGTGCTGTTGGTGTGGCAGATGAACACATAGTGGAGATGGAGCTTTGAAGTGAATTGTTTAGTTGAATCGTTGATCTTGGTTTCACAAAGACAGACTGTGACTGTGGCTTAGATATAACAGATAGTCAGACCTCAGATAGACATGTAAATTCATCCATTGCACAAAGCTGTTCAGTTCTTGACCTCTCTTAACCCAGACTGTGGTACAATGAATTCTGGGTAAATTAAGCCTTTTTTCAATATATATATAAAAAAAAGGCCAACCAAGGAACCACATCCAACCACTCAGCAGAAAATATTTGTCTTTTGGAAGAATTCAACAGTTACAGGGATGTTTTACTTGTAGATTGTTACTATAAAAAGAAAAATCCCATTTGGGTGTCATTGATTGTTACCATGGTAACATTGGTCTTAGGGCTGAGTTAGCTTGGGGGTAAGGTGTCTCATCTTTTGTCTTAAATTGAATCAGTCTTTATTTTTGTGAAACAGTCTACCTTGTTTTAAACTAATCTATGAGCCAGATTGTTGTGCCAGTGCTCGTTTTCATGATAAAAAAGATATTTTAAAATAATATTTAAGGATTGTCTTTGGGGTTTGAACATTATCCAAGGTGAACAAGTAAAAGAAAATAAAGAAATAAAAAAACAAATAAATTAGTAAACAAATAATTAAATATTTACATGAAGTGAAAATTGACAAAAGAATAATTTGTGCGCTCTAAATAATAAATAAGGGAAAAAAGATTAGTCTGAATCTAAGAGTAGAAGCACAACTCAGATGAGGTAGTCCTGGAGTAGTGGCTTTCTGCCTTGATCTTCCCTCTTAGATTTTATTTGTCACAACTGTCAGGGTAGTCAGGGTTCAGCTGGACCCAAAATGCAGCCAACACTTGGGAGACGGTGCAGACAGGTTTATTAAACAAAAGAACTTAAAAAACAAGCACAGGGAACCACAAGGAACAGCAGGCCAAAACAAAGCACAGGGGATGACAACAGGCAACATGAACAGCTTGGGGACGAAGCAGACATTAACAGGCAACGCGACCAGATGATGACAAACCCAGAGATAAACAGACGAACCGACACAGACAAAGGGAAGCACAAAGACAATATAGACAAGGGAGGCAAGGGTGATTGCACACAGGTGAAACACATTAGGGCGAGTCAGACAATCACCACACAGACACAGGACCAAGAAAGGAAGCAAAACACTGAGACACACAAGGAAACAAATTACAAAATAAAACAGGAAGTGCACGGGGAAACAGAGCACAAGACAGGGAAGACTAAACTACACACTAGAAATACTCAAACCCCAGAACAGAAACCCATCAAGAAAGTCCAAAAAAAGTCCAAAAAACCAAAACCCTGGAGCCTCCAGGCTGAGACCATGACATTATTTCTTTAACCTCTCCTGTTTCCCTGCCCCCTACGATTCCACCAACGCTACAGACCAGTCTGAGATATCTTTGTGAAACCTCACCTGGTAGAGCAGGTACCATTTAGGCTGAGTTACCGCAGCGGCCTCGGTTCGAGTCCCGCCTGTGGCCCTTTGCTGCGTGTCATTTTCTCTCTCTCCCAACTTTCCTGTCTCTGTCATTGTTACTATAATAAAGGCAAAATTAAAAAAAGTAAACATAACTTGATCAGCAGCCTATGACATTTCCTTAACGACAACAGAAACCTCTTGGGTAATTCGACCTCCAGTCAGGTCAGGTCGTTTTTAGGTTCACGACAACGTTATCATGTCACACAAGGAGGTTTAAAAAAAACAATTAAAATTCCCGCCATTTGAACAAACTGACAAAGCCTCTTGGGTGAATGGAGAAACGTGTTCAAGTCCAACTCAGTACTTCTAGATATTCTATCAGCTGTTGAGTGAAACTGCTCAGACACACAGTGATGCTATTAACTGCTTTACTTCCTGACAGTAACGCTTCATACCATATGCTTGTTGTTCATAGAGGGAGCAAAGAGAGCTTCCTGTAAGGCCTGAGGTATTCAGTTCTTTCTCACCATCTTCCCACTGGTTAACTCAATATGAAGAGACGCTCTCTCTTAATGACATTAGGAACATAAGTGATTAGGATTTAATGAGATGATCTGATTGAGACGAGATTACGTCTTTTGAACTTCCTTGAGTTATGAGGGGAGATTATGGCCTTTGATGAATACAGCAACAATAATACTTAGCTGAGACTGATTAAATCCATGAGCTAAAACCCGTTAAACTGGGTTATTAGTGTTCTGTTCTTATTGAGTCATCCAGTGGAGTATCAGCACTCCCCCACTGCCCCGAGTGACTCTACACTTTTCTACTATCATTGGTGACGCAGTGACTCCCGTCTACTAGAGCAGCTGTTCCCAACCTTTTCCAATTCATGGCCCATGATAATATGGGGGGCGCCTCTGAGGCTCACCCGGTAGAGCGCGTACCACATAGGCCATGGGTTCGGGTCCGACCTGCGGCCCTTTGCTGCATGTCATCCCCTCTCTCTCTCCCTGACTTTCCTGTCTCTCTCTCACTATACTTTCACAATAAAGGCAAATATATATTTCTTTATATATGTATGTATATAAAAAAAGAAAATCTCAAAAATCTTATACCTTTTCAGAGCAAACGAGTAGGAAGCTCCACAGTCTCCACTGTGGCTTATATCAGTGAGACAAACCAATTTAAACATTTCATATGTTTTAAGATCATTTCATTTCAAAACATTTAAGAATATATTTATATTTTTAGTTTTTTATAATTACATTTTTTCTCATATATTGTACAAAGCTTAGCAAATAATTTGTCAGCCCACCTGCAATACCTTCGTGGCCCCCAGTTGGGAACCACTGCACTACAGCACAATCAGCAAACTTTGATTTCTGTGATTAAATTTGTAGGTTTAGATGCTGCAGTTTTTGAATTTGGGGAAGACAAACATCTTTGTCTTTTGAGAGTTCACTACCTCATGGACAACACCAGTACAAAATTCAATGCTCTGTTTTATGCAGGAGACAGTTCTCCACAGTTCAGTTGAAGGACAGCAGCTTCATCTCGACAGAAATCGACCTTCAATAGCTTAAAAAACAAAAGGCTCCATGCAGGTTGTTTGGAATAATAATATTCCCATTATAAATCATTATTAAAAACAAACTGAAATTTGAATTCTACCCACCTTTTGAGGAAACCGTACCTCCGAGTGTGTTTTTCTATGGTATCAGTTCACTGACAGCAGAATCCTAATAATTGTTCCTCTTTGTTATTTCAACTCCTCACACTCAGTGTTGTGTTTGTCTCACATTATAGTGAAAAATCGATGTCCACTGGAAGCGCTACTATAGCGATAGAAATAAGTAAAACTTACATGCCTTATTCCTGTAAATGACAAAAATTACACCATTTATTTCGTAGCAAAATGATTTTGAGTTTCACTTGGATTTGAACAGGAAATATAAAGAGCTAAAGAATTCAGAACAACATCACGTGTTTGTTGGATGATTTTTATTTTCCTCTTTTCCTCCTTACATGCATGTAGAGACTCACACTAGTCATCTGTCCTCTCCTCTTTCTTTCTCACACACACACACACGCACGCATGCATGCACTCATGCACGCACGCACAAACACACACACACACACACACACACACACACACACACACACACACACACACACACACACACAATGCCAAAATCTCTCTATGTTTTGTTCCTGTTTCTTGCAGAAGAGCATCAAAGTGAAGACAACACGACAGAGAAGAAGAAACCAGGTAAAAGTTACTCAGAGTATTTTTCTGTCAGTTACTGGGGTCGTTATTGAGGGAACGGACTGGTTCCTAATGACTACATATGACAAAGTTATGTGAATATTTTATATTTATTTTATTTCAACTTTCATCAAAATGGAAAATACTTTGGGTGTTTGTTATAAATATTATTAGATTTTTGGCTTTTTGAGGGAAAAGAGAGAGAGGTGTCATGTATACCATTCGACCATTTGGTGTTTCTTGCTGGATCTTAAATGAGGAGTAGTTGTGTGTTGTGTTACTCTCGGGAGCCAGGAACTCCCTGAGGTTTAGTTAGATTGTTATTATCTGAGTTTTGTTTCAGTCTTTGGATTCAGTTCATTTAATACTAATGTTAGTTTGATTTAAGGTTCAAAATTAAGACCCATTAACTCATTAAGAACTCCATATTTAAATGTTCTCTAAGTTGGAGCTCAGTTTGGATTCCATTCTCCCCTTTTTTATCTGTGTAATCAACCTGATTATCTTTTTTAAACCATTCCATCTACTTGCTGTCTTCACAGGCCAGAGATACTTCCAGTGCATTTATGTCCCTGGTAAAAATGCACAGTACCCCTTGCGACCTTTCACCCCAGCTATGTCCCCCACCATGATGTCCCCTGCACTCAGGTCGATGTTGGAGCAGCAGCGAGCAGCCAGGGCGGCGGGGCAGTAGGACAACCTGACCTCTCACTTCATATCTGACAGCACTACTCTCCCATTCCAGCAGGGGGAGACGTTTGAATCTGTGGCATCCTGAAATTCACAGGAGCGCCACACAGAGACTGACAGAGAAAAAAGTGGACACAAGTATTTTGTCTTTAATTTATTTATGTATTTATTTTCTCTCTTTGTGGTTGAGCTCCTGGGGTTTCTGTGGATATTTCACCCTCTGCCGTTTTGCTTCACTAGTTGTCACTTCCACACTTTGCTTGTGCCTTAGATACAATGTAATGTCACCAGTATCCAAACAAGAAAGTATTTTTGTGAATATTCTTAACTCAATATAATGTACATAATGCATATGTTTCTAATTAAGGCTGAGATAAAAGGTCATACCTTAGCATGTCATTTTTTTGTCTCCGCGATAGACAGAGATTAGATCGACCGGTAGATAGATTAGTTTGAGGGAGTTGCACATACAAACATAACGTTTTTAGGTTTTAAAGGTCTTTTTAGCCACACATCACCTGGATTAGGAAAAAGTAGATTCATTTCATAAAAAGCACCAATTTGGACAATGTCTTGCACTGAAATGATAATGGAAAAGTTTACTAAGAAATTATAAATAACAAAGAGTTTGTAATATTGTTTTTAAATCACTCATGAATTAAAAATCCCTTCAGGTGCATGAACATGTTACTTTTTTTTTTACTACACAAGCCACTGAAAAACAAAGAATTGCACTCAACCTTTTTAAATCATAACATCATTATAAAGAACAAAGAACATGGAGTTAAAAGTTGCAGCTTCTTTTATTTCCAGTTTTTTTTTATTTTAAATCCTCATCAAATTTCACCGTGTTGCAGCCGTAACCTCCCCGGCCTGTGTTTGTTTAGTTTTTTGGCCGCTTAGCTGCATCTGCATCAGATTAGCATGCGAGTGTTGCAGGGTCAAATCCCAGGAGCTCCCACAGTTGATCCCAGCAGCCTCCCTGTCTTTGATCATGAGTGTGAACATCCATCAGTCTCAGCAACATGTTCGCGCATGCTGATGAGAGATGAGACACGTTTACTAGACATAATAATAAGAGGCAGGACTGAAGAAGACCTGCATCTGCATTCAACTGCTAGCTGCACTCTCCAGTTCACCCTCACCTGTGTTATTTACTGTCATTTAAAGGGACTTTAAAGAGATACTTGTGGTATATATATTGTGGTAATATGTTATATGATCCTAGAGACTGATTGACCAGAAGTGGCATATTAGACCAATAAAAATATGGATAACAACACAGGTTTACATACATCCAAAATGCACCGAAAAGAGCTGCCGAAATTAATATAAACCCAGATCCAATTAAGAAGCATATTCAAAAAGAAGAGAAACAAAATGCAGATACAAATCTTCAGTGTTAAATGATGTAAATATAAAATCAAGTTTTTATGAGATATATTCTAATGTCAGGTGTAAGCACAGTCCAGGTTTGTGTTTATGACCTGAAGCAGAGCCTCACATATGGACTGATACATCAGTGTGTGAGCGTCAAATATGTGTTATCGATCACAAATTAATTCAACGTCAGTAATATCAGCATTGTAATTTCCTCACACTGACATTTAACGTTTCTTTTTTGCCTCGTTGTATAAGTTTAGAAAGTTTTTCCTTGAACTTTAAGTCATTGAAGCCAAAGATTGGCAACAAAGCAGCTTTATGTTTTTTATGAATTTTATCTTTATCTTAAAAAATGAAGTGCAGTTCATGGATATTAAGTGTCATGTAATTGTGTATTTGAACACATATGATCTCAGAACTCTTACAGTGTCGCTGTGTTCGACACAAATCTCCGTTGTTTGTTCTCAGTGTGCTCAGAGACAGGGAACCTGCACAGGGCGACTCTGACGTGACCAACTCATGAGACGCTGTGATGTCTGCTACAGTGGAAGAATAATGTCATGTGTGTCATGTTAATCATCAGCTTATTTATTTATTAATCAAGCCTGATGCGTCACTTTTTTTTTTTTTCACTTACCTCACTCGTTCATATAGCTCTGGTTTTGTAGCTTAGCAACGAGGCTGCCTTTGTTGTTGCTGCAAAACTGTTGCTGAACATTACCAGCAGTTTGCTATTGTTGTCTTACTGAAGGAAAACCTCAGATGAACAAGAACCAAAAAGGGTTTTCACACTGGGCTTCACCCTGGGATAAGACCCACGTTAGCCCGACAGTCCATTCACAGTCACGTGATCGTACACAAGAAGGTGTTTGTCTATGTTTTTAGGTCATTTCACCTCAGTTACCTGATATCGTAGCGTGAAACACTACTATTGTTGTTGATTCATAGTAGTAATGAAACTGTACTTATGCATACGATTTAAAAGGACATGGCTAGCCAATGAAAGGCAAGTATTTCCCATGCCCATGACCAATAATGTGGCACTTCCTCCCTCTAGTGTAGGGCCGTGCTATCTTCAACCTATCAGGGTCATCCTCAGAGAGTCTTAAGGTGTGTTCACAAAGCTAAAAGTTAATATACAGAGACGCGAGTGAATGCACCTTTAAACGTGAATCAGGATGTTGAACGAACATCATGAAATCTCAGCTAGCTGTTTGCGGTTATCATCCAGAACACGTTAACCCACAGGCTCTGATTTTAAAATGTGAATGTTTAACCCGAGGCTCGACGTGAACTCTGAGTTAATAAGTTAACGGGCGTGAAATGAGGTCGAGCCCTTAACTCTGTGTCGCCCTGCAGGGTGGAGGTCAGCAGGCCTGAGAGATGAGTGTCAGGAGCCTTTCATGTTTCACAGCCAAATAAGATCTGACGACCATGTACAGTAACAACATGCTGAGGGTGTGTGGTTGTTAGAGTGACCTTTAAAAACACACTTCAAAGTGTGATTAAAGTTTTAGCTCATAGAGGGATTGTTTTTTTTTTAATGAATCATATTCCAGCAGGGAGATACAGCAGCAGCCTGGTTGCGGCTCTTTGTTGTTTGGATTCCTTAAAAATATTAGATACTAACAGAGAATAATTAGACCATGTGCTGTAATTAAGGTTTTTAGTCCTTTAACATGAGTTAAAGTAGAGTAGACTATAATTTTACATCAGGAAAACCAACTCTAATCTAATTTCACTACGGCAGGTGAGACAAGTTTCACGGTCTTCATAAATATTAATGTGAGCGTAAAGGTGGAATGATGTGTTTAACCTTGACTACATCCCTCATTACATGGTTTAAATACATGTGTTTGGATGATGCCGTTATGAAAGAGTCAGTGTGATTACAAAAAGCAAAGAATTTACTTGAATGTCACGCTGTCATACTTTTCTTTTACTGTTTTATTCTTCTTTGGTCAGTAGTTACACAAAGACCCTGAATATTTGTATTTATTGATCTAGACATTGTTGTGGGTCAGTGACGAGGATGTTTTCATTCTTTCTGATTATTTAAAACTTATATTTTTATATAAGATTATAATGCTGTAAAATCCCAACTTCAAACAGCGTCTTACTAAGCACTTCCTGTGGAGTGACCACCGGTGGCACTGAAGAGCAAGTGCTCCATCTTTAACGACCATGCAGGTCATTTTATCTTTCCCCTGAGATACGACCTACAGGAGCGTACCAGCGCTGACACACCGAACCTTTGTGCAACGATAATGAACCTGCCGTTAAGGCTGAGTAACAGTCAGGGTTTGGTTGAGTTTAGGCACAAAAACTACTTAGTTTTAGGAAAAGACTCTAGTTTGGTTTGAAATAAGTACTTCCTTAAGGTTAGAGGACCTTTGTCGTCATGGTTACAACAATAAACACATGTTAACGGTTGTGTGATGTTGTGAAAGAAACGACACTGTTGATCTCATATAGTTTCACACGGGCAAACAGGAAGTTGAAGAGATTTATATACTGATAATGCAGAAAACTGTAATGTTACTGTCATAAAACTCAAAAACAGAGCAAGTGAAATAAGAATTTATCTCAACAACTGGCTGTGTCTGTCACATGAAAGTAGCGAGAACTGCTGCATTACAATTAGTTTTATTTGATTTGTTTAATCCATCCACACAAACCAAAGTGTAAAAATGACACTTTGTGGTTTTATGTGAGGGTTTTTATGTGCTGGGCTCCTGGACTGAGCCCACAAGACTCCAGGAAGCTACTGCTGCGGGCTAGCTTAAACAACAACATACAAAATGTTCATTATGAGCTTTAGAGATGCTGGTAGGCTGCTTTTGTCCCCTCTGGACAGAGCCAGGCTAGCTAGGGGTTTCCCCCTGTTTGCAGGCTTTATGCTAGGCTAAGCTAAGCTAAGCTAACCACCTGCTGGCTATTAGCTTCATATTTTACAGACATGAGAGTGGTATCAATCTACAGTAACTCTCAGCAAGAAAGGGGATGTGTACTACTCCTTTAATATGCTACTAGTATTCAATCACACTATGTGCAATGTTGACATTGTGTACAATTGTTTAACAGACACTTTAGGAGCCGTTCAGACTGTTAAACACAAGCTAAACTGCCAAACAAAAATCTAACACATAAGCAGGAAGGTTTGCAGTGAATGTAGTGGCAATGTAGTGCAACATGCAAAGTGATGAAACAATATTAAACTCAGCTCCACTCACTGTGTTTGCTGCATTAATTCACTAAATGCTGTGCACTAGAGTACATGTTGGTCAGTATCACAGCTACACCTGTTGGCTCCTGTTGACACCAAACAGGCTGACAGTGATTAGGGGAATTTAAAAACAGGTCATGAACCCTGCAGTAAAATTAGACACTATGTTCAAGTTTCATACCTACTGCAGTTTTAGAGCAAATGTTTTATGATAATAATAATAATTTTATTCATAGAACACTTTTCAAGCAAAAGCACAAAGGTTTTTCCAAAGGTGAAGAAAATTCAAAAACACAGAAAACATTAAAAACAACTTCAAAAAGATAATAATAGCACAGGTACAAGTACACATAGACATATACGTACACAAGTGCATACACATACACATTCACTCTCATGCTGACACTCAAAAAACGAAATTAGAAGATAAAAACTCTCAAAGAAAGAAAATGGCCAGAAGAGTAGTGATCAGTTGTTTGTAAAAGCCGTTCTATAAAAATAAGTTTTAAGACGGGATTTAAAGGCAGCAACAGAGTCAGCTGACCTGATGCTCAGTGGAAGGCTGTTCCAGAGCCGAGGAGCCAGACCTGCAGAGTCTCGATCACCCTTTGTTTTTAACCTGGACTCTGGAGTAGTGAGAAGGCCCAGACTGGCAGACCTGAACACGGTTACTGAACATCTTTAGAAACCCTGTGTTTACTCATCAAACTCTCTCCTGGGATTATTTTTGTGAATGAACTCTATAATCAGTAGTGTGAAAATCAAAGCCACTGGAGATGATGATGACTGTAAGAGTGGGTGAAATGCTGGGGGTGTGGGCTGAACAAATATGGTATCAGGTTGTGGTTCTCGTAGAAGGAACACTTATTTTGTTAATGATTTCTTATGTAATATGCATGATGGTGTAATTTAAATACAGAAATTAACACAATTTTTGGGTTGTAGCAACCACTCCTTAGCAACAGTCAGTCAGATACTGTGTAAAGACTGTAGATGATAGTTGATATGCTCTTCATTAGGTCTCACACTGATTCAATCATTGGTTTATCCAAAAAAATGTACTTTTGTTTGAAGAGGACATTTTTTGTGTGTTGTTTTAGTTCCGCATCATCAGACTGTAACTTGAGCAATTGTTTAAATGTTTCATAAAGAGACAATGTAAACTACCTGTTGCATGTATTATAAAGCAGAGATGGACAGTGTAATCATAGGAAATGATAAGACAGAAAGCCTGACTCAGCCACATTTTAGGGGCCAATTAAATGTCAGAAGTGACATTTAACTGGCTGTGAAATGTTATTTGAGGGGCTGTTCTGAGAATATCAGCTGTTTTTGAGTCATAATTTAAATAAATATTTGCAGATATCTGCGAGGTCATTACTGCGTTTTTCTTCTGAATATTTATATGCTAAAGAGACAAACTGTTGTCATGGGGACACAGAGTGGCATTTAAGCCTAAAACACATTTAATGGGCTAATGTCAAAATACAATATGATGATACAACCCAGCCTCCTGCGAAATACTGTGTGTATACTGTACATACAGGACTCAGTTTTTATCAGCATAAGAATGAAATGTTCATGCTGGATGCATCCAGTAGCATTTTTATGTCTGATTTAATAAGAGAAAAACAAACACTCAGCTGAACCCTGAGACAGAATTATAACACAGTCTCTGGTGTTGAAGACAAGTGCGCTTAATGATGTGCCAACCACACGTATTACCTGCTGAGAAACACAGTGTTAATGCAAATGAACATGCTCATACATTTACTCCAAAACACACATTAGCATGTGGAAATAAGGTCATATGAATATAGTTGTTGCACATGAATTAAACCTGTGTGAGTGGCTTTTTGTAAATGTTTACACGCCACAGCAGCTCAATCTGTCTGTGGATTCCGCTGCAGGGACTGGTGGCACAGTGACGTTTTACATATGTGACGTCTCAACATATGGCCCATACACAAATATAATATAAGACATATATGTCCCTAATCAAGAATGCTGCTGCCATATATGTCACCCATAGGTGGATAGATCATCACATATATACGTACATCATCTGGACATGTGGAGACATAAGTTTATAACATAAATTTAACGTTTACATTAATTAAAAAATTCATTAAAAATATCTATGATTCATTTTTATAAGGTATATTGTTTATTAAAAGAGCATACATATAAAAATTCTATATGCTTAAATATATGTTTCCTATTCATTTTAATGTCTGCCCTGCTGAATATAATACCAACATATATTGACAGGCTTATGGTGGATATATATTTACATAACATATGTCTACAATATAAGCTTACATACATAAACATATATTTGTATATAGACATGTGTCAAATGTTCCTATTTCTAATAGGTTTTTCTACATCATTTTTTGCATATAACATGTTTTTATTTTATATGTACGTACATTTCATATATGGAAATAAATTCAATATATTACATGTGTGTGTGGGGTGATTCGAATTGTGTCAGTGTTATTGAACAAAACTTAAACTCTTAAGTGTCAAATAAAAAAATAGAACGAAAGTTCCCCTTTGGTTTCAACATACTCCATGTGACCGAATTTTCCCCTTTGCTATGACTTTTGTTTTGTTTGTTTACACTGCCAGGTTTTCATTTCTGCAGTTAAAATGTTCACTTTCAGCTAGGATGCTGACGCAAAGATGTCGTGTTCCAGGTGTTCCAGGTGTTCCAGGTGTTCCAGGTGTTACAGGAGTTAAACCTCATTGGCTCACAACTTCTGGACACGGTCTTTGTTTTGATTTTGCTCTTTAAGTAACTTTGTAGTTTCAGTTTGTTTTTTTGTCAGTTTATTCTTGTGAGACTTTGTTCAATGATATTAAAACAATTTTAATTTATGAAATCGAAAACAGCAGATGGCTATAAATCTACATAACAGAGGAAATTTATCAAAGTTTTTAAAATGTCAGAAGCAGTTTACATAATCATTATGCATTATAGCTGCTCAAGAGCCATTTTCCCACTTAATGGAAAGATGTACTGAAGCACCATCTTTCAGCCGAAGTCAGCACCGAGCGTCGCATTGCTAGTGTCTTGGGTTTTTTTGTCTCCTGCCTCAGTCCCAGCAAAAATACCTCAGTCTTGATTGATGACTCCCTGCAGCTGCAACAGGGTCCAACACAGACAGTGAAGCATCATTATCATCATCATCATCATCATCATCATACTGCATCATTATAGAAGAATTAAAGTGGTGAGACAAGTGTGAAAGAAACAGAAACAAGAGAAACGTGAGAAAATCTACGTGTGTCCATATTTATTTTGCTCGTTTTACATAATGCAGTTCAGCAAATTGTCTTTGAGGACATTTATATGACATTTAACACCTGCTAACTGAAACAGCTTTTTGCTTCTATAACATACTGGCTTTCCATAATGACTTCACAACTCAGTTTTTCAGTTTGGTCTCCCTACAGCTCCTATATGTACCGCAACTATACAATCAAAGAACAGTGATATGAAAATCAATAAATATATCACAACTGAAAGTAATGCATTCATTTTCAGAAAAGATTATCAATCATTTAAAAAAAATGTCATTCAGTGTCCAAATCGTCAAAGCACAAACACTTGATGATTAGAAACAATACATTAGATTTTGGATTGAAGAGGCGGCTTTGGCTGAGATGAAGGAAAAAGTAAGTGAGAAATGAATCTGCTTAGTCTAATTATAAAGAGTGGATTACACACACAACATGGTGAATTATTGTGAAGAAAAGAGCTTATTAGTAAATCAGATATAAGTAAATAAGTAATCATTTAATTTTTTTTTAGGTCAGAAATGATTTACAGAGCGTGCGTTTGTTAATCTCCTCATTCTTCATTTCAGTTCTAACTGATCTATACAGCTGCCAGTTTGTTGTTAGTCTGTTAACTGGAAAAAACATAATAATGTCAGTCGGTGAAGTTCAGGTTTCCTGTCAAACTCACAGGCAGAGAAAGGCTGAGATTTATGTCAACGAAAGCAGACATTTAGGTCGACTTCTTCCCTTTTTTGAACCATTGTTGTGTTGAACGATATGAAGCAGATGAATGGAAACACTACATGTGCACACGGATGATGGTCATGTCCTCTCTTCTACAATCTGCCAAACTGTCCTGTCACAAATTCCCCATTTACTGTGTATGTTTCAAACTGGGATTTAAACTTGGAGAAAAGCTGTGTGTGTGTGTGTGTGTGTGTGTGTTTTTGTTTTCTTTATCACAAATATCCTGTGAACCACATTTGGCACCATCATGGAGGTCAATTGGTGAATAATTGTAGCTGTTCTATATTGTATAAAGTGAAATTTCCATGTGTAGTGTGATTATAGATCAGGTCCAGGTTCTATATTAATACTGTGAAAGTATCAAAGCCTCAATCCACAGAGAAATGCACACAGCCTGTATTCTGAAACTGAGCCTTAAAATGAACTGTCAGGACTTCTGGAACTTTGTGATGTCACAACAAAGCAGTCTCAGCCATGCCCAAGCCCCGCCCACCTGGACCCACCATCTACCCTTACAGGATTTGGTTTCTCTGCATGTTTACATGAAATCTGCTACATATTTATTCGATCAATCAGAAAACAGTCAGCCAATCAGAAGAGAGGCTCAGAGCCACCTCTGTTCTGATTGGTTCACTGACCCGTTGTTACTAGAGCTCCAGAGAGAAGCCTGAGAGAGGAGATGTAAAACTACACTGAGATGGTGTTTGGTTCTTAAAACCACAAATATATCTTCTTATGGATCAACACTTCAAATAAAACACAGAAGAAGAGGAAAATATGGAGCTTTAAAGCAATGAAGATAAAGTCAAAATGAATATGTATAAAAACGCTGTAGAGTATTAAACACATCCACAAAGCAATCACTAGGTCAGAGAGGAAAAATAAAGTCCACTTAATTTGTGAATTGCAAATAATGACAGCGTCATGTCAGACTGCTGACAAATTTGTCCTTCAGGGCTGCTGTAGATTCACACACAGTCAGGCATTTGTTTTTATTTTGTTAATAAACTAAAATTCCTCTTATTTTTGCATATGTGCAGACTTTACATTTCCTGTCATATAGACTGGTGTGAAAAATGGACGTGTTTACATTAACTCCTGTAAGTTCACAATCAACTGTTATCATGAATGTGAAAGGATGCGCAGTCTCCAGCTGAGAAATGAATCATCAGTGCTCTGATTTGTTGAGATGGTTAAATCATGGCTCCTGGGTGGGTTTTTAAAATGTGAAAGCCGTTTAAACTGGTCTGTTACAGTAAGTCTCTGAAATGTATTCAACAATACTTTGACCTGAAGTCAGCAGGAGAGACGTAACAACAACACAGAAATAACATTCGAAATGCTGAATTCCTTAAATAAAAACAAATTCTAACGTCATAACTCTGTTTACAATTCATACAACATATACCAGTCTGTCCCCTGTGTGATAAACAAGGTCGATAGCAATTTTAATAAAATACTGACAAAAACAGAAACATTTAAAAAATCTTAAATGTGTGGTAAAGCACTAAGCATCACCGGATAAAGGATATCTGTAATAAAATTAAAACTCTTTACCACTGTGTTTTAATTTCCTCTACGTACAATAAGTTTTACAACAGAACAAAGCAGCCGCCGACACCTCAGCCTTCAAAATAATCCTGCCGGAGATTCAGATAAACTCCGTTTCATATATTCAAGCAGTATACAGATGTTTATTACATGTAAACTTTATATCCTATCAACTGGAAGCATCTACAGTGGCTGTGTGTGAGTGTGTGTTTCCCTGTTTTATGGTACTAATGTGTGTTTTCCTTCACATTTTCCTCCTGATTCACCGACACTGATGAAAATGT
The DNA here is from genome assembly GCF_002814215.2 of Seriola lalandi dorsalis. NCBI lineage: Eukaryota > Metazoa > Chordata > Actinopteri > Carangiformes > Carangidae > Seriola > Seriola lalandi. The sequence goes on along the minus strand of NW_019525453.1, from coordinate 7,514,387 downwards.
ATCCGTTAATCCTGAAAACTATTTTACTGTATGTGTGTTGTCGCTGTGAAAAACTGATCTCAGGTGTGAAATCATTGTGAAACACACGATGAACATGGTTTTCTGGTTCCACCTTCGACCCCACGGTCTCTTTACAGTCTCACTGTCAAAATGATTGATTGATTTAAACAGGTACAAGGACGCAAGTGTTTGTTCACTCATCGTTGATCTGTCCAGATGTTCTACACACACACTGAACATATGAATGCAGTTCCTTTGTATACCTGGATATAAAATCACACTTATTAACTAATGTTACAGAAACATTTTCCTGTTTCAGTAGAATTGTGGCGATTGTGGAATTTTTAATTAAAGGTTGCAGCTACTATCTCAATAGATATAAAACAGTGGTTCTCAAAGTGGGCAGCAAAAAGGGGAATCATTTATTTTCACTATAATTCCATCCATAAGTAACACCATGACAGAATGTTTGACTATTTTGTTCATGGGTTTCAAACACTTTGTGTAATAAAACATCTAAAAAGCAGAAATCTCAACAGATAGGGGTCTGTGGTCTAGTGTGTGTCAGTTCAGGGTCCTTGATGTGAAAAAGCTTGAGAACCACTGATATAAAATGATGTTGATGCAATATAGTTAAGTTGTTTGTAATCAGCTGTATGAAGAAATGAATTTGAACCCAGGTACAACAAAGTCGGAGGAGACTGAAACCTGACACATTAGGTCGTTTAAACAAAGGAAACAAGGTTGTAATATACAAGAACACATGTTCATTTATTGTTTCAGCTGCTTGCTAGGCTGATGACACGCCTGCTGCTGTCTGCAGGTCCACAGGATAATTCCAGTGTAATTTTCCATCATCTCTATCCCCAATTATTTCTTTACCGCAATCACAAGCACTGAGAAGTCACCGGGACGAGTTTCACAAGACAATCTTTCTAAAATATATTGCAAAGAAAATTAGCTTCAGCCTCTTTTAGCACAATATGACGGATAAAACCATCATATGCATCTTTTTCTTGTTTTAAAGCAAAAACCAGCCGTGAACATTAAAATGTTAGCTGAGTTTACAGCTGGAGAACGCCCTCATTCAGCCGAGAAAACTGATGCTAGAAATCTAGAAATATCCATCACTATAATGAGAATTTAAAATGAAATTACACTCAACTCTTAAAGGAGATTACCATGTGTAGTTTGATTATAAAGCAGGTCTGGCTTCTATATTAATCCAGTGAAAGTATCAAAGCCTCAGTCCACAGAGAAATGCACACAGCCTGTATTCAGAAACTGAGACTTAACACCAGCCGTCAGGACTTCTGTAACTTTGTGATCTCACAACAAAGTAGTCACCAAGCCCCGCCCACCTGGACCCACTATCCAACGTTGCCGGATTTGGTTTCTCTGAGTGTTTAGCTGAAATCTGCAATGTTTTCATTCCATCATGCAGAAAACAGTCAGCCAATCAGAAAGAGGCTCAGAGCGTCCTCTCTTAACATTATATCATGTGTGACGCCATCTTGTGCATCATCCTGGGTTCTTGTTTCAAGGTGACTCACCAGGAAGTAGTGAAAACTCACACCAGTATCAACAGATAAATGATGATTTAAAATGAAATTACACTGGAATCTTCCTGTAATGCGAGTAAATAAAACGAAGCTAACAGGTTTCCCTGACTGTTTCTCTGCAGCTCTCTGAGGACTGCACCAACTGCCTGATCTCGTAGTCACAGTATCGGCGTCACATGTGGCAGATTATCTCCCTCTAACTCTGATTTAAACTGCGGTGGAACCAGACAGATCACGCTGAGCCAAAGGGGGTAAAACCACTCGACTCTGCGCAGGGTACAGCCTGTGAGCCTGTTGTAAGTGGGGTTGACATGTCATGTACGCTGGTGTGATAGTTTAACATTCCAGCTGTCTGCTCTCGTTGCGGCCGGCCACCTCACACTTCCTGCCTGCCGGCCGTTCTGTGATGTGCTCGGCTGTCTGTCTGTTTGCCAGCCTGACTGGGTTTTCTTCTTCTGCCGCCCTGCTCGTCAGAGTGGCAGTTTTTTTTCCCCCCATCCATTGGCCCGTCTACCCCCTGAACATTCGGTTGTCATACCTTTTGCATTTCACAACATAAACCCGTGGTGAATGTTTGATTTGGAAGAACCTAACCTGCGTCGAACACCTTCGGCTGGTGCCACTTTCACACCGAGAAGAAGTGGAAACAGAAAATAGTGGCTCTGTCATTTTAACTATCCTACTGTATCTACACTGCAGCAGCAGCTTCTCTAACTGCTGAACCTAAACCAAACTCTGACTGTAATTATAATAAAATACTGTACTTTAAATACGTAAAATAACACTCTAGAAATAAAATGCCATCTGTCCATTTGTGGAATCAGAGTAAGAAACTCATGGCAGGAATTTGAATCACATCACCTGATACCGACATGCGACAGCGACCCATTTGTAACATTGCTCCACAGCGCTGCTCGTGGTCACAAACTTGCACTGCACCTTTAAGAGTCTGCAGTAATGAAGCTACGGAGCCAAAAAGCAAAAATGTGAATTTTCTTCCTCCATTCAAAAATCCCCTGGAAACTAGCTTTCCTAACGTTATCACGTGATAGCACACGAGGCCTAAAACCTTCAGGCAAATCTGTAAATTACTAGCTGAACGAGATGTGGGTGAGAGGTCTGGAAAAAAGCTAGAAAGTGACCCTTGAGTCGAAATGCAAATCAATACTTTTTGATTCTCAACTGCGTAACACCAATAATGTAGGTAAATGAATGCAAAGATACCAAATCTATCCTCGGATAAGTGTGTAAATGAATCAGTCAGTAATAAAGTATAATGTACATGTGATTTAAACAACATGTCTATAACATGCAAAAATAACACTACAGTCCTTTAACGCCTAATTCTTTAAATCTTATACTTAAATCAACTCTAGTCAAAGGAAAACACTGCTTTCTTTTCTGTGGTAATGTTTCAACATTTGAGATTATTATTGCTAAAAATATAACAAATGCGCCACAAAGTAACAGGAGGAGGTGATACACTTGCCCTTTTTTTTTTTTTTTTTTTTTTTTTTTTTTTTTTTTTTTTTTTTTAATTTAGCCTTATTTATTTGGTTAGACATCCTATCCATTAGTTTCTGAAAATATATCTTTTGGTCATCTTCAGCCAAACAAAGACTTGAGTCATGGTTTAAAGAGCAGCCTGCAGCTTTGTGTCTGTCCTAATGGCAGGAGAGATTCTGTCCTCTGTGACACGTGGGTCAGGGAAAAGAGAGAAAATGGCCGAAAGGAAAAAGCAGATAATTCATAGAGCCAACTCTTGCCGTAAAGGGGGGTTTGCTTTTCCAAGAGATAAGTGGAGCGAGGCTGATAGTTCAGACATTATTTTCACAGGAAAGATGCCACCCCCCCGCC
>NW_019525453.1:7504149-7510943 GCF_002814215.2 Seriola lalandi dorsalis | reverse complement strand
TAACGCCCAGTTAACTCCCAGTGAACTCCCAGTAAACCAACTGCTGGTCTGCCAGTTTGGGTCCAGGAGGTTGAACAAACTCAATATCGTCGCTTCTGCTAATCCTGAGCCGCCGTTGCGCCCGTGCGAGGCGTTTTCTTCAAATTATGTACAAAGAAGAAGAAGAAGAAGAAAAAAGAATCATAGCCCCGAGCCTTCTTTGAAATATGGTTTCCAGTTTCCCGCATCTCTCATCACCCATATAATACACAACTGTGGGGAAACACTGTTTTTCTCGTTTATGTGGCACCTCCACGACTTCCCTGTTCCTCCGCACCGAGGGGCTGGATTGTTTAAAGACGTTAATTTACAGTTTTTTGGAATTGGCACTTGACAAATAACTAAAATAAATAAATATATAGAACACCATCAGTAGCTCTTAAGACGCCCTTCAGTCCGGGGGAAACGTCCCTCTCGTCTCTGGCCATTTGTCTGCCTCACATCTGCTCAACAGTTCAAGAGAAACAAGAATCCAACAGCAGCAGCAGCAGCAGCAGCAGCAGCATTCTCTGGAGGAGTGTGTCGTTCAGGGCATGTGTGTGTGTCGCTTACAGTGTGTGCACAGATAAGTCTTGTTAAGAGTATTTCTGTGTGTAAATATTGATCTGGGTATGATTTTTTTTTTTTTTGGAGCTGTGTATGTGTTAGTTTAGTCCAGCGAGAGCAGCGGCTGCATGTTGTCTTCCTCACTCTTGACTTTGTCAGGTCGTTTGAGGACGCCCGGCTCCACCACCGACTGAGACCTGCAGGGAAACACAGCACACGGGGATCAGCATGAGCGCTGGTGCTCCTCTGACCCGGTCCCAGCGACTGTGACCAGACCTAGAGGGTCAGATTCATTTCCATCTACTTGGGTAGGGTCCCGCCCTGCTGCCACAGGTGTCAGGTCTGCGTCACTATGTCTAAGAGTTGAATGTTTCCCACAAGACTCCAGCAGCAAATCCTGGATATATGATTCATAAAATGTGATAATCACAATACCCATAGTAAAATTTGTATATTAAAAATATGTATATGTTGAATCTTTATATGGTATAACATGTTGTGACACATACATGTTTGTATTCTGGGAAAGTGGTCTCAGACTCTTGGACCCAACTGTAAATAACGTCAACATATATTAAAAGGCTTTGGAATAGAAATACAGTATATCTACAATATAAGAATACATACATAAACATACATATTTGAATGGGCTGGACACATATGTAAATATATGACATTTCTCCAATTTCTAATAGGTATAATATATCATGTTTAAATATATGATTTTATTTTATATGTACATTTATATGCATCTCAGAAAAAGTAGCTTCATCTTATCTTTCACATCAAGATGAAAAAAGTTAAAAGATACAAGTCTGATACATAAAATATATGTTTAGTAATTTGTTTATATTTTATTTAGTTAAAATATTAGTAAGTTAAATGTTTAACTTAGTATTAACTTCTAATATTTCCAACTTATTGTGAGATTTTTTATTTTTGTCCTTCATTTAAAAATATACATACATATACATACATTTACCCCAGCATGCATGGGAAAAATGAATTTTTACACACTGGTTTTCTATGATAATATTTGATAATATTCAAATGAAACCTAAGGATGCCACATATGATTCAGGATCATTTATAACTGACTTGAGATTTATTGATAATTGGCAGCGCTGTGTTTCCCCGCAGTGACAGTTTGCTGTCTCAGCTCACACTGTTGTTTCTCTCACACAGTCTAAATGTCTTTGAGTGAGTCGGTTGGTATCACACAGCGGTCGGATGAGTTACTGTCAGGCTGAATCACACAGCATGGTGGTGGAATGACACTCACATAAAATGTCAAACACACTCACAGCAGCATCGAGCCACAGAAACCAGAAGAGCACGGTCTCTGTCAAGACCCCGACCTGAACTCTGAAGGTAAAACCGGTTCAGAAAAGGTTTTCAAGGCCAGTAGCTGATTTACCTTCTATTTGATTTTTATCTAAAGCTTTTATTGTGCTAAAACTCTAATATGTGACATTCATTCACAATATTTAAGAATGCTAAAATAATAAATGCCATTCAGTTGCAATAATATAAAAAATAAAGAAACAATAAATAATAATATAACTGAGAACATACTGTACATTTGTTTCATTTTACCTGTTATATGGGATTACGTGTTATGTATAGACTAAAATTTATTTAAATTTGATGATTGTTTCATTTTAATTTATTTCTTTATTTCTTTCTTTACATTATTTCCATTAATTGGTTTATTTTTTTTCCATCTGTTTATTTACATATATCCTGTATTTATATTTTGTTTTATCTGTCTTCACTGGTTCTTTTCTCTCGCTGTGGTCAAACACAAGAAACCTGAAGAAACACTAACATTAAGATTAATTAATTAATTAATTAAATAAAAACTAAACATTATTCACATTATTTAGTTATTTTCCTGTAAAGAAAAAAAAAAGAAATGAATAAATGAATATATCAGTTACACCATGTTACCATGCTGGCGACATGGTGAAGAGTGGGAGGTGGGAGAAGAAGACAGAAATACCACAGTGTGAGATAAAATCTGCACATTAGCTCCACTATTGTCTAATTTGTCTTTTCTAATTATGCGAAGATAATCTAATTAGTTTGACAATATATTGATATTCTGTTGATACACTGATACAGTATATACAATGGAATTACTGCCAGCAACCTTAGGTTAACTCCTTTTCACTTGATGTGTTTTAATTTCCTTCAGAATAATAACTTTATCAATTTGGTTTATTTCAGTGTTTCATGCACTTCTTGTTTTTAAAACCCCTCTGATTACCTGAGTTTATAAAGATGTGTTAGCAGAAAGTTGCTACATGAAATCTCTTCCCTTTTGCTGGGAATATGAAACAGGAAAATAAAACCTTCCCTTCCATAGACATCTGCTGTGGAGGTGTCCGGTAACAAGCCCGTGCAGAGCTCTCCTTCACTTCCATGGTAACTCCACCTGTGGAGGTGCTGGCACTCATGAGCCTACCTCTTCATGGTTTTCGGGGACAGGTTTTTCTCCAGGTCTCTCTCCAGGTCTTGTACTGACAGGGTGTAGGACTCCGGACAGTAGTCGGTCTCCTCGTCGTAGGCGTGGTCCAGCAGCGTTCGCGCCCACGTGCCCATGTCATACGGCGGCATCATCCCGCCGAGCTCCGACGGTAAGATCTCAGGGTGGATCAGCTGGTGGAGGCTGTTCAGGTTGTTACCGTGCATGAAGATCTGCACAGGGACAGGACACATACAGAAAGACAGAGTCATCTTCACACAAATAATGTCCTTGCTCCCTAATTAACCTTAATCGCAAAACTTGATCAAATACAGACGCTAATAAAGCTAATATATTAACTACTACTATTAACTATTATATTAATTAATTATTATGTAAGTCTATATGTTGCTAAATGAGTCATGACAATTTGAGTTAATCTCCCCAATTTTTTTACATTTCATAGAAAACCAATAATAAAATATGATCTTTTGCAAAGCAGTTCAATCAGCCTCAACAGCAATTTATCACAATATAGAAAGGAATCTCTTTATTGCAATTTTATCACCTTTTTCTTTTTTTATAAAAATGTAGATAAACTATTTCTTCTGAAAGTTAGAATGACAAAACAGAAATGTTTCTGTGACTCTGCAACAGCTGAAAAACCTGATTAAACCTGCATTCGCTGATTGTTTTGCCACTTGTGTGCAGAAGAAACAAGCTAAACTCAGCATTAACATACTGTATCATCACCTTTTAAGTTGATATGATGAACTGTATTTTAAGAGGTGTTCAAATATTTTTTAGCTCTGTTTTGGTCTCCTCCTCTTTAGCTGCTAAATGCTACATTGTGTTCACCAACTGCGTCTGCTGTTTGGTACTAAACGAAAGTCAACCCCTTCAAGTCTACTAGTAATATACATACATTGATTATAGCTACTTAAAGTGAAGATCTTCTGGCCTTACCCTCTTCCTGGTCTTGTCTTTGAGGAAGGGTCGAATGACGGTGTAGAGAGCGTGGATGTACCACGGCTGGTTCACAAAGTGGATCCCTCCAAATCTGGCAGGAAAACTGTCCTGTTGGAAACATACGCAAATCAGGTAAATACAGACAAACGGGAATAATCCAATCCAGTTTATCCACTTTAAAAAAATAATGTACAGGTCACAACAGGACTGTGAAAAAGAGGAGGGGGGTTTTGATCTCTTGGTCTATAATGGTGGTTGTTTGTTTGTGTTGATGATCACAACTGCAGGATGCATTTCACCTTGCTTCTCACTGAAATAAAAACTAGTACATCATCAGCAAAATATGCAAAGAAACATCAAAACACTGTGTGGTGTGTGGCTGACATTGGCCTTTTAATGATGCTGAGGATGTTTTTTTGGGGTGGGGGTGGGGGGGTACTGTTTACAATTTGCTTTGATATAGAAACATCAACATCACTTTTTAAAACTGGTTGTGGGTGAGCAAGATATGAAAGGCAACTGTGCAACACAGCAAGTAATAACTTTAATTAACACTACAAATTTCAAACAAGCAACTGATGCGTTTTGCCATTTTTACCGAGCTGTGTCAACAGCTGTTCATAATGCAAATAATGTTCCTGCTACTTCTTTCAAATGATTGGCTTGAAAGTTCCCATAAAACCACAGTACATTATTCATTCCTTTATGTGATGTATTTCCTTTTCAAACAGGATTTCGGGACAGGACATTATACAAAGTGAGGATATCGAGTGTAAACCGAAACACAATTATTTATTGAAAAACATGTTTTATTTTATGGGACAGGAAGTTGAATGTCTATTTTTTACACCATCATCCTAAATAACTACAAAGAGTGACTTATAAAAACATGCACACAAACATATAAAGACCACATACTGTATTTAACAAGATATTAGTATTGGGACGGAAAGCTCAACACCTTAAAGAACCAAACCTGTCCTAAAAAAAAGCAAATAAACCAAAATATCGAACTATTCTGCGTGAATATCAGTTTCAGATTAATTATTAATTTATTATTAATGTAAGTGGATACACAGACTTAATGACAAGTGCAATTAGTGCAATTAGTATGTCTAAGAAAAACTGAGTTGATTGGACTATGTTTCTTCACAAATAACCAAGCGCCTGTCTAAGAGGGTTTTCCAGCAAATGAAAAATTACCTCTGTGAGTTTCCTGTCCCTTTTCATTAGATTAGTTTTGTAAATGGGTTCTAATCTCATCGTCAATAGGAAATGGTTCGGTCTATTTTGGAGTCACTGCAGAGCACGATGCCCGTGGGAAATGAGCCCGTGTTCATACAGGTTAGTGTGTGGAGTCTGGGCCTGACACAGTGGTTCGTAGAACGCTGGACACAATTATGATAATTACACTCCCATCGTGTGTGTGTGTGTGTGTGTGTGTGTGTGTTTGGCTGCGATCCAACAGTACGCTGAGATTATATTCTGACATAACAGGGCTGGCTGATGAAAATGGCCCAGGGCAGACACCGTGAGCTGTGTGTGGGAGAGACGGACACAGTTGAGTCTCTGGGGTCAGTCGACGTTTGTAAATTAGGGTTTGACCGATGCGACTCATCAAGGCTGAAGTGGCCGCCGGTGTTTTCGCTCTGCTAGCAGGGGTGTACAGTATTTATATTGAAATTTGGTTTTAGTTCATGGTCCCAAGATGATGATTCCTATGGATTTTAGCGCCATTCACAGTCTATAATTTACCTTGGACAAACACTTCGGTCTGTGACGAAGCATCTTTAAAACGAATGGCTACATTTCAGTGATGTTTGCTGTGGGAGAATAAATCCTTCCTGATGTTCCTCTGGTGCCACCATCAGGTGCAAATCTCCATGTGTAGAAGATACACCACACTGTCTACACAGGACTGTCCACAGCACCTGTATCACGGCCCACTGTATGCATGAAACTCAGGTCCAAGGTGTGACACTTCATACACAGCCACCGATGACACAGAGCCTTTCTATTTTGCAGGTGGTTACTTGTCCTTTTAGCTCTTTGTGCATTAAATATCTAATGGCTGGTTTGCAATGATATTCACAGATGTCTCGACCCCTGACTTTTCCTCTGTTGCTACCAAAAGTCAAAATCTTGTACATATAAAAAAAAAAAAAAAAAGTATTTTTTTCATTTCTACCAATCTTCAAAAATAAATAAATAAATGAATGAATAAATAAATAAAATAAGCACACACTGCTGTACTTATTTTAAAGCAAGAACAGCCGTCTGGATTTCTACAGAAAATATTTCGATTTTAAAATAGAAACTCAGGTTGAACTGATTCCTAGTTACCGATGCACGAACGTTTCCACCTACAGGAACACAAGGTTCAGTGAAGCTTACAATAAACAAGTTCAAGCTCATGCAGCTACAGAAGGTGAAAAATAAGATGGAGAGAAATGAGCTGCTGATCGAGTACCAGACTCCATCTAAAGTAAAAAAATAACAAGATGTGGTTAACTGTCTGTTTATGTCACAAATCCAATCCAATTTTAATCGATTTTTTTAAATTAGATTTTAACCAGGTCATGTTACATTTTTCTGTTTTTATTATTATTGTTTTTTAATGAGCCCTACATAGTCTGAAAAAACTGTTTTCCTCCATGACAGGACTGAAAACTGTAAATAAAAACAGAGTCCTGTTATAAATACTGAATATTGCTGCAAAATTTTGACAATCAGCAGACTGACAAGCTGCGGTCAGACAGCCAACCCCCCCCCC
>NW_019525453.1:7503775-7504129 GCF_002814215.2 Seriola lalandi dorsalis | reverse complement strand
GGGGGGGGCGGCTAAAAACTTTATTCTGATTTGTTGGAGCATTTGTCAGATCTGTCTCATGTTATTACTTCCCTGTTATTTCTGCTGGTCTCAGCTGGGACACCCTGACCGCAGGAGAATCAGTCAAAAACGTGACGAAAACGTCAAACAATCAAAGTCAAAAACACGCAAAGACAAACTAGAGGTTAAAACCAACAGGATGTGACGACAATCTGACAAATAAACTGCCGTGAAAATCTCATAGAAATCACGTTGGTATGTAGGGGTGTCTGGAAGAATAGGTAGTATTTTAACTGTGGTGAGCTGCTTGGTGAGTAAACAGCTCAAATATTAAATGTAAGCTGCCAATTGCAG
>NW_019525453.1:7501837-7503755 GCF_002814215.2 Seriola lalandi dorsalis | reverse complement strand
GGGGGGGGGGGGGAGACATTAAAATGATTCTTCCACAAAATGTTTTTTATTTTATTACAACAAAAGGCTCAAAGTGACACGAACAACTGATAAAAGACTGAATGATTTAGAATGAGACACTTTTTAGATTCACTACTGTTTTCCAGCCATAACAATAAACTCAGGAGGCTCAGAGCGTGCGCCGTAAACCAGGACAGCAATACTCCTCGCTCATTTTGTCAATGTTAGGCCCAGTAAGTGCACAATTAAAATACTGAAGCGAAAACTCTGACGACTGAGAGGCTAGAACCAGAGAGCGTTTGACATTTGTGCTTGAAAAACGACTTTAATGATTAATAATTCATTTCCTGTCGATAGATTCATGATTTAATCGACTAATCAATGCAGCTTTGGTATTTTACTTAACAACAACATCTACCTGAGGCTCCTGGAGCTTCTATAAACACTGTTCCCTGGAAACTGGTGTAATTAGATGTGAAAGTACAGATATCTGCTCTGGCTCTGTGAGTTCTGTGTGAGAAGTCATCGCTGTGGGGACTTGGCGCTCTCTCCTCTGGCTGCTGATGTTTGGGGGTGTTTTAGAGTCTTAATGTGTCAGTCAGTTCTTGTTTTGGATTTGTCTCCTTCATTTTCATGGTGTCTGACAGCTCTCGGGTTGTTTTAAGTTTCCATTTAGGTTCATTCTAGGATGAGATGTTTTAGGTTAGGGATATGTATTTCTATTTAATCCCTTAACACAGTGGTTCTCAAAGTGGAGTCCGCAGTAAAAAAAAAAGGAGAATCATTTATTTCAGCAGTAATTCCATCCGTGAGTAACTGAATGTTTGACTATTTTCATCATGGCTTTCAAACACGTTCTGCAATAAAACATCTAAAAGCAAAAATCAGATGGAGGAAGGTGGGACAAGATCTTATCAAATGGCCTAACTTGTGTTCGTTTAGTGGAAAGTTTGACAACCACACCCCCGATTTGCTCTGCTCTTCAACCCGTCTGATTCCATCATGATGCTGGTCTCCTTTGAATGGAAACTCTTTTACAACAAAAAGTCAGAATGAGAATAAAAGATATTGAGGAAAAGTTACAGAAGCACAAACATGGTGGAAGTGGTGGTTCGCCTCACCTGTTTTTCTTTGGCATTTTACAACAAAAAGTCAGAATGAGAATAAAAGATATTGAGGAAAAGTTACAGAAGCACAAACATGGTGGAAGTGGTGGTTCGCCTCACCTGTTTTTCTTTGGCATTAGAAAGTAAATATAAAGCCTGTTTCAGGACCTTTAGTGACAAGTCTGAACCTATTCTGTGTCATCGGATTTGGAGATCTTGACACCCTGACCGCAGGAGAATCAGTCAAAAACGTGACGAAAACGTCAAACAATCAAAGTCAAAAACACGCAAAGACAAACTAGAGGTTAAAACCAACAGGATGTGACGACAATCTGACAAATAAACTGCCGTGAAAATCTCATAGAAATCACGTTGGTATGTAGGGGTGTCTGGAAGAATAGGTAGTATTTTAACTGTGGTGAGCTGCTTGGTGAGTAAACAGCTCAAATATTAAATGTAAGCTGCCAATTGCAGAAAGCCGCCACTCACAACCGCTTCAGCGTTTCCCTTTGATGTTTTGGCTTCTGGGAGGAAAATGTCGATTCTAAACAAATGAGCGACTGTGGGGATTTATTTTTGGCTTCTCGCTCCAGGTCACAGCTGAGCGTGTGTTCAGTTACAGCAAAGGTTGACGAGGATTCAAGGTGACAGGAGACGAGGAAAAGTCCGTCCACACAACAGGACGACGTGTTCGTTTTGTAAAAACACAATTACCAGTTACATTTAGTTGAAATGTCCTATAAATCCTGTTGCTTCATCTCTCTCCTGCCCTGGATTTCCCTTCAAAGCTGTGGATAAACAGCCCCCCCACC
>NW_019525453.1:7474765-7501817 GCF_002814215.2 Seriola lalandi dorsalis | reverse complement strand
CCCACCACCACCACCACCACCACCACCTCCTCCTGCTTTGTGACCTTCAGCAGATTTCCCTCTAAATCTGACCTGGAGCAACAACCTGCAAAGTGCAGTGAGGAAGCTGCCAATCTTGTTTGTGATGGTCTTTTTTCTTCTACATAATGACTCAGAATTAATCTTCTTATTGTTAAAAAAAAAAGGAAGGAAGTGAATGCCTTCATTTCAATCATAGAATTTAAAATCTGAACAGTAATTTCCACAGTAATTTGGGGTCTAATTAGTTTCACTTTTTATCATGAGTCTCTCATTGAGAAAGATCATTTATGTGGCGCAATATTAAAACTGAAGGACAAGGCAGTTTATGAGATGACATCATACTGGTTACAATAACAAAATAAACAGGCTCATATTTAATGAACATTTTGAGTTTTTCTGCACATTAACAAAGTTTTATGAGCCAATGCAACTCAACCACTAAGGAGTCAGTGTGTGAGCTTTCATATAGAAGTTACTGTGTTTATCTGACTAGTAAATACCAGTTAAAGCTCCATATAGTATAAAGGTCTCTGTCCATGTGTAGTGTGATTATAGATCAGGTCTAGGTTCTATATTAATACTGTGAAAGTATCAAAGCCTCAGTCCACAGAGAAATGCACACAGCCTGTATTCAGAAACTGAGCCTTTAAACCAGCTGTCAGGACTTCTGGAACTTTGTGATGTCACAACAGAGCAGTCACCACCCTCAGCTACGCCCCAAGCCCCGCCCACCTGGACCCACTATCCAACCTTGCAGGATTTGGTTTCTCTGAGTGTTTTACCTTAAATCTGCTACATTTTTATTCAATCACTCAGAAAACATTCAGCCAATCAGAAGAGAGGCTCAGAGGAGATGTAAAACTACACTGAGATGGTTTTCAAATATATCTTATTATGGATCAACACTTCAAATAAAACACAGGAGAAGAAGAAAATATGGAGCTTTAATATCCCAGTGGTAATTACACCTGGGAATCTCTTAAAATTTCTCTGGAAGCTCACAATTGCAAAGAACAACAAACATCAGCTAAAGTTATTGTTCAATACAGCTATATTCATATTAAAAATCTCTTTATTTTGATTATCACAAAAAACAAAAAAAAACAAAGAACTAATTAAATGGAATTAAAAATGTGTGAAAATCACCATTTGCAGCACTAACTCTGCAGTTTCATCATTTACAGTATGTGTTGTTCTGAACTCTTTGAAGGAAATGAGGTGTGTAATCACTTTGTGCCACCAGAAGCAATTTGTGAGCTATTCTCATTACAATAAAACCTTGGTTACTGTCGACTGCAGTGATTAGTATCTTCTTGCAGTGAGGAAGAAAAACTTACTTTTGGATGTGTGAAGACATTAACCCTGGGTAAAAATCATGATTTATTTTAGTCTGTTGTATCTATAGCATATTAATTGTCTCACATACAAACATCTTTTTTACCACGTCCCTGACAGAGTCACACAACGTAGCTCAGTAATAAATCTATACAATTGATTGATGAATGAATAGGACTTTCTGTCGGTGTGAAAGCTTTTAAGTCATAACCATGACCGTCGTTGCATCATTACGTGACCCGTCTTGCGGCACTTGAATGCATCATTGGTGCAGTCTGCTGTTCTAAAACATCACAGATCCACAGGAGACAGACACAGACAGACAGGCTGCCACAAACACTGTGGGTTCAACACTGCGTGTCACTCAGAGGAAAACGACACATGACGAGTCGACTTCCCCTCCACGGCTGAAGCTAAGAACAGATGAAGTCAGCCAATCGTCTGCGGCTTTTGCACTGAAACCTCTGTCCACCGGGATTAAAAGCTGCACTCTGACAACTCGGGCAGCCCTTAACGACAGGCCGTGTCCTTGAACACACAACCACAACAACCTCTGTTGGAACAGTTTGGATTTCAGTGTTGATAGACTGGTGGTAAAATCAGGATCAGTAGTAAAATAAAATGTTTTTAATCTAAAGCTGCATTAGATACAGTTTCTGTTGAATGAACCTGACATGTAGTGCTTACTGTTACACTTATTATTCCTTTTAATGTCATTAGTTTGTCATTTTAGGAAATTCAACAAATACAATATACAGTAACGTGTTAATTATTGAGCTTGTAGGCAGATTCTGTTTCCTTTGGACAGAGCCAGGCAAGCTGTCTTGATGCTAAGCTAAGCTAACCATCTTGTGTCTCCAGCTCCACATCCACCGATGTGAATCGCATCAGTAAATTATCAGCTAAGAAAAGCAATAAGCTAATTTTGTTTTACAATAATATATTAGTATATTTGCACAATAGCTGCTCAAACTGGAGGAAACAGAGCTTTTTATTGGGGACTATTTTCAGCCGTGGATTAACACACATCTGGTGCTCTAGGTCGGCGTATGTGTGATTGAGTTTGTTGACCATAAGAAAAATATAGAATCCAGTCAGATTCATCTTTGAATACACAAGTAAGAAAACATAATATTCTCTGATACAAAAGCCAAAAAAATCTCACAAACTTAATATTTTACAGGAATATTTTACATATGAGTAAATGTTAGCTAACTCTGCGGACATCTGAGCCGAAAAGAAAAGTCTTGATTAGTTTACAGTAGGCACGCCACGTATTTTCCTGTCTTGTTGTTTTAAATCTTTTTGTTTTTTAAAGAATTGTTATTCAGTGCGTTTGACTTCTGATCTTTTCTGAAGGTAAAAAAAACCAGCTGGTCCCTGACGTTCAGACCCTGCAGCGTTTATACAGAGGAAGCCTTCAGAGAGCTCTGAGAGGATCTTGCCTGTAAAGGTATTATGTAACTGTCAGCTGTAGTGATGTACCTTTCAAACACAGTCAGGCTGACAGGAAGAGGCAGAGGGCGACATGCAGCAGGTACACTGCTTTGTGATCTACTCCGATTCACATATCAGATCACCCGCAGCCTGCATAACGAACTACACTACACACAGTCAATCCTCAGCTAAAACATGACAAAACTCATTAACAGTGAACATGATTTTGATTCCTCAACTTCTACTTTTCCCTTTACTCAGGAAACAGATAATAAAAGTGTAAATTGCCCTTAAGACAGTCATGCTAAAAGTCATTTCCTACAGCCTTTAGAAATATTAACCACTGCTTCATTGTCATGAAGCACCGTAATTGTTTCTCAACTGCAGAGCGCTCCGTGGTCGGCGGCGGGGAGCTCTGATTGGATGTAATCATGGCTGGATTGCGTCCCAGCAGGCCGGCACACTCTCGAACGCTTAGACAACCAAATACGAACTGATTGAGAAAGTCTCGTCAGCGCGAGTGGTGTGGATAGATAAACGGCATATTGTAGCTACAGATTGTGAAACCCTCTCACATGAAAATTGTGATTTTGGGCCGTGCAATAAAAAATTCAGTTGAGTGTTCTCCCAACAGCTTTAGTCGTTCCAGCAAAAGGCCACGTATGTTTAAATTGAAGGGACGGAGCCGGCGAGCAGCTGTAGTAGTGATGACAGCCGGGAGTAAAGAGTGGGATGTTAAGACTTTAACACAGCACTGGTTTGTAGTAGTGTTATTATCATCATCATTATTATGATTATTGTTGCTGTTAATGTCACTATTATCATTATCATCATTTTTATTATTATTATTATTCTCATTATCATTGCATGGTGGTCCTTCCCCCTGCTCTGTCTTCCTCTGCCTGAGTCTGCTCCAGGTTTCTGCCTCTTAAAAGGAAGTTTTTCCTCGTCACTGTTGCTAAGTGTTAGCTCATGGTGGGAATTGTCGGGTCTCTGTAATCCATGTTATAAAGTCGGTCTACACCTTCTGCTGTGATTTGCTGCTATATAATTAAAAATGGACTTGACTTCAACCATGAAAACTGTCTTTCTCTAACCAGATCTGTCATAGCATCATTTATCATTTAATCATTTAATAACACCGTTTTACATTGTTTAATCTGTGCAAAAACAAAGAATAAAAATGACAAATGACAAAATTTTTATTCTTTGGATATGGATTCTGCACCAAAGCGAATAAGTCAAAAATATTGAGCTCCTGTTCTAAACTTATTGTAACCTGAACACTGATCTTTCTGCATCTATTTTTATTCTTTGGATATGGATTCTGCACCAAAGCGAATAAGTCAAAAATATTGAGCTCCTGTTCTAAACTTATTGTAACCTGAACACTGATCTTTCTGCATCTTAACCAACTTGTTTATGAGCCTGGACCGAACCAAACCAAACCTTAACCATACCACTGTCAGATTAGAAAACATTTGGAACAGTACAAACGATGTTTAGCTGCTGATACAGGCTTCAGATTAAAAGCACAAAATGAAAACACTTTTGTATCATTCTCATTTGTTGTTTACTTTGGAGGGCTTGTTGGGAATTAAACAACATTAAGAAAGAAATTAGTATTTCAGAAAAATGTGTGATAGTGAAACTGAATCTATGAAGAGCTGAAACAGACAAAACCTTAGTGCAGTGGGCTGATATTATCCGTCAATATTAGCTTATAGTTCACGTCAATATTGGCATATACTGTATGTCGACCGATAAGTAACAAGAAATTGTATTAGAGGTGTTAAAGATATGTGTGAGGTAGTTTAGAAACTGTGTCTCCACTACATAGTTTCTCTACTGGAAAACAAAATGTTCAGCTGTAATGTTTGGCTCAGTACATCTCTCGAAACCTAAGGGACTTAAGGGGAAAAGATGGTTTGTATCATGTATTTATGTTAAAGAATGAATCGTCTGATGCAACACTTTGGATCTTGTAACACAAATATCAAGTATCTGAATTACAAATCCAGCGCGGGTCAGTCGGGCTCTACAGGCCGCGGATCTAAATCGAATCTGGCAGTGGAGCTCAGATTTCAGTCATAACAGCTCATTAGGGCGAGGTGAGTCAGCATCTGATGTATACGCCAGCAACAACAACTAAATAAACCCCTCTGATTTACACGAACGCTGCAACCTGACGCTGGCAGAGAGGCCCGCTCCACTTCACAGTCCTCATAATTCATGTGAATGAATCAGCATATGGCAGAATTAAAGCGACCGAGCTGCAAACACGTTTCCTCACAAGATGCAGGAACGAGTCCATCGGACGGTAATCCCAGATAAAACAGGAGGGAAGAAGAAAAAGAGGAAGACATCGGCAGACAGGACCTTCACATGAGGAAGATGAAGCGAGGCCGGCCTGTGATGTGTGTGAAGTGTTTTTTTTTTTCTTCATACGGCTGAACCTGTTGAAGCTGTAACAGGGCGACAACCTGTGAGTAACCAGCTGCTCATTGATTATTTAGTTTATCGAACGGCAGCAGCAGAGAGGCAGGATGGAACCAGATGATAAGATCCAGATGTCCACGGTTGAGTGCAGCAGGGTGGAGCAGACGGGAATTAGAGTCTGTTGCAGACAAATCAGCTGATTCTGGATGTAGCGTCACTTTAACAAGCTTCATTTCAGTTCCTGTATTAAGTCTTTTCCTGCAAAGGTTACAAACAAAAAAAATATATGTATCTGTTATAAATATATCTAAATTTAATATTACAATTTTTTGTAATTTTGAGCAGAGGTTTAAAACCTCTGTAGAGCTGGTGTTAGTGGAAACCTCCGGGGCTGAAAAATGAAGCCGACTGACACTGATGTGCCAAAAGCTGCAGTTCCTCTAATGACCACTAGAGTCTGGCTCCGACAGTGAGTCAGTCCCCATAGACTCCCATGTTAAAATGTCCAACTTCACAGCAGAAATACACGTTTACAGCCTGGTACAAAAACACTTTTGGTCTGACACCTGCTCATATAACTCACCTGTTTACATTTTATTCAGGCTTAAAGTTATGTATAATTGAGGGCGTGGCCTCTTTGAGTGACATGTGGGTGAGCGTATGCTTGCCACAAACCGACATGCACCAAAGTCTCGGCTCCACACGCGCCCCACCTCTTTGTCCTCTTTGATTTTTTTGATTTTTGTAAACAAGCCCGACAATAATATAAATATAATAAAAACTTTACTGTTCCTCACATTTTCTCCATGACAACATGTTTATTAGAGTAAAGTTTGATGCCTTTCATGGAATCTCGAAAACATGATGTTGAGATTTAGCACTTGGACACGCGTCCTCCTTCACAAACGACCAAAAAGTTAAGACACGACTTTACTGTTGTGTGTGTCAACCTGCTACAAATCAAAAAAACAGCTGTTGCAGTAACATGATGAGCCCCTCCCTCAGATAGAATCAGGAAGCCTTCAAACAATGTCAAGGTTGTTTGAAGATTGAGTTTGGTTCCGACAAAAACACACCAGAAGTAAAGCAGTGCTACCGAGGCCAAAGTGTCCCTCAGGTGGGACGGTGTATTTGAAAAGGTCAAAGTGATAGGTGGGGTTATTTGACGTGGGGTTGTGTGAGGTAGTTATCTATAGTTAGTGCATTACCTGCAGTAGATCCACAAAAACTAGTTTCAACCACTTTAAAACATTCCCACATAAAAAAAGCTAATATCAGTTTAAGTGTACACTTTATTTTGTAGCACCAGTGCAACTACGGCGTGCACGTCGTTACTGCACAGATCAGCTGTTTGAGTCAGAAAGTTAAGCGTAGGTGCGCCTGTGTGTAGGAATACAGCAGTTCAACCCTTCACATACTGTAGTTCCAAACCAAAGGGATGTTTGACGGTGAGATAAGGCGGTGAAGATCTTCAAAATAAAGCGTACGCTTACACTGATGTTCACGCTTTTCTGTGGGGATTTTTAAAAAGGACGTTTTTGCGCTACATTGACCATATAAAAATGGGTCAGTTACGGATAATTGTCAGTATCTTGTCATGAAACTATCTCAAATCATGTAAGAAGAAACATTATAGTATCAGTTTAATGGGATCATCTTCTCATAGGAACAAAGTATTTTTTCTTTATTTTTAAATACATGTTACACTGTCACACTGTCATGTCCAACAGATAATCTGCAGTTGTCCTAAGCTCATTAAAGGAAGTTACAAAAATGGATGTCTTTTCCTTGATCTTTAATTTTCACGACTTTGTGCGAATGTCCTGCAAAGACAACGCTGTAAAATAAATCCCAGCTTTTCAGAAAAAAATGCAGCATTTATCTTGTTGGAGAGTGTGAGTCTATCAGCAGCTGATGTTACAACATCTGACATTCGTCTTCTACCACTCTATACATGTCTGAGCTGCGGTCATACATCTCCTCTCTCCGAGCAGCACATCAGGTTGATGAGCTCTCTCCTCCCTGTCACCTCCCATCCACACAAGCATGAGTAAACGTGTCCTCCAGTAGAAAGGAGGGGAAAAAAGGGAAAATAGTCGGCATCCATTTGAGTGCTTTTTCTTTTCAGGATGTAAAGTGTAGCCCCGAGTGACGGCATTGTTTTGCTGCTGAGTTGTTCTTTGCAAAAAGCCACCTTTATGGGAAGACGTCTGACTGGAGCTGATGCTGAACTACGTGAATCTTACAGTGTGTGACAGGAAATGGAGAACGCTGCCGCTTCACTCTTCTCTGGTCCAGTCCACTAAATCCACTAAAACGTCAAAAACAAACCAGTTCTCCAATGAATGAAACCTTTAACTAACTTCTCCAAAAGGAGACGTGCAGCATTAGTTCTACTCTACTTCCATCTCTCATTTCTCTGAAGCCTTTTATCCGATCTGTTTACTCATCGTCCCCCTTCCGTCCTTCTACTCCATATCCAGTCAATACATTTTCATCTGTGTCTTCACTCCCAAACCTTTTAACTAATCAGACCCCCCCCCCCCATAGTCATGCTCAAACCACTTATCCAATTTGTTCCTGTGTGTGGTTGGATAGTCTTTAAATCTTTTCCATTTCTGACATGTCTCCGTTAACGAGGACATTTATGGGGTTCACCGTGGGATTGCAGACTAAAAGTTAAAAATAAATAAATATATAAAATGCCATTGATTTACTTTTTTTCACACTTGTTCTCACTTGAATTGTTTGTGCTAACATTGTATGATAAGCATTTGTTCACTGCAGATATTTTGACAAGACACAAGCTACACTGTATATACGATTAAATAATGGTCTCCATCCACCACCATTATGTCAGAGTTCACGGAGGTAAACAGGTGGTGTGGCAGATTCTCAAGGAGGAGGGAGCAATGAGATGATGGGAGTAAAATATGCCACTTTGTTTCTGTTGCACTTTGTCACATTCTGCTTTCAGTGTTACACCAACTTTTACATCTCACATGTGATATTTTGACAAAAGAAAAAAAAAAAAACATATTTCATGAGACTTTTGGGCCTCATTATGTATATTTATATGCAGTACCAATCAAAAGTTTCATTCATAGGTTTTTCTTTATTTTGACTAGGTTACGTTCACACTACGTTTTCAAATGAAAACGATCTGTCACGGTTTGAGGTAAGGAGGGGTAAGGGGTGGACCCAAATGCGGAGGAGGAACCAGTGTCAAGGACTTTATTAACAAAAAACCAAAATCCATACATGGGACGATGCCACTGACGAAACAAACAAAAAATCTCATCAGCAACAAACAAACAATGATCCAGGACAAGACAGTACAAGGGCGTCTTAAAGGAACAGAATCGATTAGTGATGGAGAACAGGTGGGGAAGCAGACACAGGTGGGACACATCAGGGAATTAACCAAAGGAAGCAAAACTAGAACTCAGACACTGGGGCGACATGACTTTCATAATAAAACAGGAAGTGCATGGGGACACAGAGCACAAGACAGGAAAGACAAAACTAGACACCAGAAACACTCAAACCAGAAACACTCAAAACCCAGAACAGAAACCCAAAACCCAGAAAACCAAAAATCAAGAAAGTCCAAAAAACAAAAACCCTGGAGCCTCCAGGCTGAGACCATGACACGATCTCCGTCCAGACTAACACACCTGAAAACACATACCTGAGCAATCACGTACACTTGGCAATTGCGAGCCAGTATAAACAGGAAGCAGATTGTCTACTCTGCAGTCGATAAGTTACAAAAACTACTACGAACGAGGAACAGCAAAGTCAGCTGCGGCGTTAAAATATAGAATTTTACTGAACAACAGCTGGTAGCAAAAACAGGAAGGTCAGTAACGATTGTAATTCATTATCTGTGTTGTATTCACCACTGGTAGTCGAGGCTGATGCGACACAAGGGAGAGTGACCCTGGAAGTCTATGTCATCGTTTCCAAAGGTCTCTGTTTTTGCCCTTCCAGAATAAAATGCAACCCTAGAGTTTTCAAATTAAAACGGGGCCTGAAGCGTTTCCAAAAATCTCAGTTTTCGGTGCTCGAAAACTCCAGGCGTCGTGTGGACGGGAGGTTAAAATGTGGCAAAAGAGAAGCGTTTTAAAACGGAAACGTAGTAGCGTGGATGCAGCCTAAGTTCTCCACTGTAGAACTTAACCAGCATCAACATATAGAAACTGTTGGAAAACCGTTCCAGCTGACGACCTCATGCAGCTGCTGAGAGAATGAAGAGTGTGTAAAGCTGTCATCAAAGCAAAAGGCGGCTACTTTGAAGAATCTAAAATCTAAAACAGTTTTATTTAGTACATAATTCCATATGTGTTATTTCATAGTTTTGATGCCTACAGCATTCAAAATAAGATAAAATAAAGAAAAGCTGAATTACAAGGTGTGTCCAAACTTCTGAGTGTCACTACAGCCTTTAGTCTCAGTGTCATCTTCAAGCAGCGTGACGCTCCTCCTCCTAATTATAATAAGTCTAAACCATATGAGCCAGTGCGATGAGATTTTAGCCAAAGCCTCCAACTGCAGATAAACTGCTTCACATGAAAATGAAATTATCTTTTGAGGTTCACGTTGGCTGCAGCTTTTTTTTTTTCTTTCTAAATGCAACAGGCACAAACGTTTGGCCTGGTGCCTTCCTCAGTGTGGAAGCTTTAAAACAGGTGAACTCTGCCAGGTGCACAGAGTTAGAACAAATCACATCAGAGCACGTGGAGCAGATGACAGGGAAACGGTGGCAGCACTCTGTCATCTATGCTAAAATACTGTATAGTGTTTTATCAATAAATTAAACAGAGTAATGAGATTTTTTCCTAACTGTAATTCTCTCCCTGTCTATATCAGAAAAAAAAGCAGGTTTCTCACATTTGGAGAAAGTAAAACACTCACATATCTCAATATCTCAGGTATCAAAAGTAACTTTACAATTCCTCTCCTGCTGGAGAAGAAAGGTCACTCCAATTAAAGTGCAGCCTCTGCAGGTTATTAAAATACTGCCAGCTCCACTCAGCAGCTGTGAGAGGGACGGCAGGAGAGAAATTACATTTCTCTCTCTAACTGAGAGATCACTGTGTATTTAAATGTATATTTTTATTTCAGCTGCGTGTGGTCGGCTCCAAAAACCTGAACCTCCATATAAACTGAATATTCGTGTCCTTTACCGCTTCATTGTGTGGTGAGCGGCGTATATTCGCAGGAGAACAAATTGCAAGTGGCTGCCCCCTTGTCTGTCTCCGGGCGCTCACACTGAGTGTGTTTGGTGCAGTTGACCTGAACGTCCAGATTGTGGGCTGAAGCTCAACAGATCTTGTCCTGCTGCCAGACACACAGAGGGAAGGAGAGATGGAGGGAGAGATAGGCAGCGACACGGGTACGATTTGGCCGATCATCGCTGTTCATTGCTGCGTCATGATTCCTGAAGCTTCTGAGCAGGAAAAAAAATGCACCGCTAATCTCCATCCAGTCCCTGGGTATTAGGGGTGTAACACAAAGCCGCTATCTGTTTTCTGTTGTATTCAGATTTATACCAGAGATTTCATTTTCTGTTTTCGGCTGTTTTAAATTGACACTTCCTCATATTTATGAACACAAAAAATAAAACAACAGTAATAACATTGGTTTTTAAATATGTGCCTAAGGTCTTTAAAATACATTAAAATAAAATCCTGTTACTGTAAATAGACCACATGCAAAGAGGTGAAAATTGATAGTGGATATAAAATGGATAAATAGAGCCTAAAGCTAATCTAAAGTGTCTATGACAGGAACTGAGGAAGCTGTAATATCTTAACTGGGCTATATTGTATAATTAGCTCTTTTTCAAAGGAGGTTTGGTGAGTAACAGGAGGAGGTTCAGATGAAAATAAGGTTGGTTTTTAGTGTCTGTGATGTGTTAGTATTAGTATTAGTATTAGTATTAGTGTTAGTATTAGTATTAGTATTAGTATTAGTGTTAGTGTTAGTGTTAGTATTAGTGTTAGTATAAGTATTAGTATTAGTATTAGTGTTAGTGTTAGTGTTAGTATAATTATTATTGTTAGTATTAGTATGAGTGTTAGTATTAGTGTTAGTATTAGTGTTAGTATTAGTGTTAGTATTAGTGTTAGTATTAGTGTTAGTGTTAGTATGAGTGTTAGTATTAGTGTTAGTATAATTATTATTGTTAGTATTAGTATGAGTGTTAGTATTAGTGTTAGTATAATTATTATTGTTAGTATTAGTATGAGTGTTAGTATGAGTGTTAGTGTTAGTATTTGTATTAGTATTACTATTAGTATTAGTAATAGTAATAGTATTAGTATTAGTATTAGTAATAGTATTAGTGTTAGTATTAGCATTAGTATAAGTATTAGTACCATCCTGGGTTGCAGTTATCCGTAGTCTAAATGTTTCAGGGTATTTTCTGCATTAAAACAAACAGTCCTGAAGCCTAAACAACAAAAATACATTTCTTGTCATTTCCTTTCGAGGTGACTCAAATGATCAAATGTTTTCTGATCTGATTCTCTAATGACAGGATGATGTTGTTTGTCACTGTCATAAAAATTTGATAAAATGACCTATCTGTGATTAATGTCTGGTTTAAGGAATAGTTTGACACTTCAGGAAATACGCTTATTAACTTTCTGGCTGAGAGCTGCTGTCTCATTGCTGTTATGACTGTGTACTGAATATTAAACTAGATCCCTCACCTCTACATATCAAATCTAGTCCAGACTGTAGCGTTACAATATTAACATGTTACAGTGTGTTTGAGCACTGTGACTGATATTATCTTCTGATAAACTGTCTACCAGACGTGTTAATGACAAAGTGTGTGCTGACTGCTAAAAGTCTTTGTTATTTCTTATAAATTAAAGATCAATAAACACTTCTTTCCTCACTTAAACCCAGAACAGATTTCCCACTTTTCATAACATATAATGAATTTACTATTTAAATTGTACAGCTTGAGATAAAAAAAAAAAAACAGCAAATTATAAGTAGCTAAGAAACCTTTTATCATTTACATTTAATACATGGAGGATTATAATTTGATAAATGTGACGTTACAAGATGTCAAACTGCTTCCTTTTATTAGTGAAGTGATGTTTTCCAAGCCATTACCTCTAAAGAATAATAAAAAAAGAGTTTTCACACATTTTAAGCTGCTTACCAAGATATCTATTTCTATCTATTTTCTTCAATATTTACTTCCTGTATTTTCTGCAGTCCTTATTATCACAGTTTTCTCAGGAGTCCCGGTTGCTCTGGAGGGGCCTGTATGTTACGTAACAATGCTAATGCAGAGTAAATCCAGTGGGAGTTCGCTGACTGGAATTGTACTACTGTTTATGTTAATGTGGTCTAAATATCTGCAGACATCCAGGCTCCTAAAGAGACACAGACGCTGCTCCTGAAAGACACAGCGATGAAGTAAGTAATGAATTCATGCAAAGAAGTTAGAAAAGGTCAGTGTTTTACATTTTGTTGAAAATCGACAGTGACAAATCTATATGAACAACGTCAGCAGTATAAATTATTCACTGATTTTGCCGCAACAAATTATTTTAACCTGCTCATTGTTTTTTCTGATTAAACAATTATTCATTTAGATTAGAAAAATGTCAGAAAAATGTGGAAAAATAACCAAGTACTCAGGTTTAAAGTTTAAAGTGATAAATAAAAAACATCATTACACCTGAGAAGCTGGAGCAAGCCGTGTGTGTGTGACAATTTAGCTTGACAAACGACAAATAAATAATCAATCAAAACTTGCTGTTAAATGTGTCGATCAAATAAATAAGTCATTGATTGGACTACTAACTTTGGTGCTAGATTCTATACTTATTTATTGGTAAAAGCAGAGTTGACAAAGAATTAATTGAACTACATAATTGTCCAAATTAAAGCAGGAAACTTGTTAAAGCTGCATTCATTGATTTTGAGCAACAGAACGAGCTGTAAACAAAATACAATGAAAAGTAACAGTAACAACAACAACAGCAACAAAAAGGGTTAGCACAAAACTAGATTTAAACTCTACAGCATAACTAGCCGTCACTCACCGTCATTGTTAATTAACACTAAACTAAAAGTGCAGATGAGGCTGATGGGAAAAAAACTACAGACAATAACAGAAGCAAGCGGTTCCTTACAAAGCGTTATGGAAAGAGCCAGGGTACGACATTATTCTGCCCGGTGAGACTAGACCGTACAGGAAGTTATGTGTAATGTAAGAGTCCTGTTGGAGCGCCTGGTCATCTCCTCCTCTGTGCAAAGGGAGAGCAGCTCTCTGAACTTACTGTCGGACCAATTTCCACACATTTTTGCCAAAATGTTTTCGCTTGTGCATGTTGTCATCCAAAAATATTTCCTCTTTGCAACCCTGACCATTTCTAATGATGTCTGGGATTCAGTCGCAGCTTTTTAAGCATCACCTATAGGCTGTTCTGACTGGTATACTCACTGTATGCGAAAACACTGACTACTTCATAATCTTTCAAGATTCATTCATAGTTACCCTACAATATTAAGACTGTGTGACTTTCATGGAAACGAGACCAGGAGACAGACACTTTAATTGCCGTCAGATTAACAGAAGGGCAGACGGACTGAAAAGGTCTCAAGCTTCATAAGAGAGAGACAGAAAGGATAAAAAACTATTTAATGTAATGGAGCTACTTCTTTACTCTGTTTCTGTATATGTTTTCCGCACCAGTATTCTGTGTATATAGGCTGAATTTCTAGTATTGTCCATCAATAATACAACACACGTTTACAAAAAGCATAATACATTCACAGCATTTCATGGCAGCCGCCTCTGAGCATCTTGGAAGAAGAAGAAAGACAGAGATGAAGAAATGTTTTTCTTTCTCTGTACAAACACACACACACACACACACACACACACACACACACACACACACACACACGGACACACACACACACACACACACACACACACACACACAGAGACACACAACAAAAGGGAGCCCATCTGGAGGAGAGGGCAGAGCAAGATAGCACGGCAGTCCGACATGTTGCCGTGGCAACGTCACGAGGGTGGGATGTAGAAACAGGGACCTGGGGAGGGAGGGAGGGAGGGAGGAGGAAGAAAGAGGAGGAGGAGGAGGAGGAGGAGGAGGAGGAGGGGGGATGTGTGTGTGTGTGTGAAGACGAAGCACATTGTATCATGCGAAGAAGATGTTGCTTCTTTAAGGAGAGATTTCAGAGAGTTTCTGGATGATGTCTATGACTCATTGTGTGAATTTGAGCTCATGTCATGTTAGTAAAGAAATGAACGATTACTGGCAATTGAAATTTTGCTGTAAATACTGTTGATTCGGTGCGGTTTTGACTTCTTTTTGTCTCATTTTGAATGCTCAGGCCGCTGTGACATCAGATAAGCTGCCTGCCAATGTTGTCTCCGATGAACAATGATGGAGCGACTGAATTGAGAGAGAGAGAGCGTAGCAGAGAGACGAGGGGGAAGGGGAGGAAGATGATTTTGTTAAAGAAAGAGGGGGAGGGTAAAGAAAACAAAAGTGAGTGGGGTGGGGAGGCCAGAAGGGACGGAGGGAGACGAGGAGGAGGAGGAGGAGGAGGAGGAGAGTGAACTTCATATTTCTATACCATATGGTCTGTGCTGAACCGTTTCAACCATTACAGTTTTAAACGATGATGACAGAGTGTCAATTGGAGACCAGGGAAAAGGTCAAGATGTCAGCTGAAAAGGCAACACGTACCTCTACAAGGAAAAGTGTCAATTTAACCCTGAAAATGCTGAAACTCATAAGAATCACACTTTTATCAGACAATTTTTTAATCCCATGAAAAGTCACAGGCTCATCAAAATCCTTAGGATTCATCCACCGCGAGCATGAATGTCACTGTATGAATTTCACTCTGGACCACAATGTTGGAGCAACAGCACATCACCCACCATACATCCACACCACTAACTCAGCTGTCTTCAGACTGTTGATGCACCGATCTCCCATCTGTTCAATCATTCAAAGTCGCTCAGTTATTGACAGATTCATGTTAAATACAGTTTGTTTTTATCAATGTTTTTTATAAAATTACATTCATTCAGTCGGTGTAAAAATCTGCTGATCTTTGGGCCTAAATATATAAAAGAACAGTAAGAAGGATCCCAGTGATTTTCACTGAGTGGTATCAGATCGGTGGATAATCCCCACTAACAGTTTTGGGAGTGGTGTGTTTTGGAGGTTTTGATGGGTATTTTATTTAACATCAACACACAGAACTATCATGTAAGGTGTTGGCTTGACCCTCTGAAGCATTATGGGGTTCAGTCTTGTTCAAGGACACTTCAACAGGAGCACCTGGGGATTGAACTGCCAACCCTGTGATTAGTGGACAACCTGCTCTTCTCTCCCGAGCCCCGCAAACAAACAACAAAACAAACCAACCAAAACCCTGATCCGGGGGGGGACAGTCAGAACTGAATTAGACCTGATCCAAAGCAGCCGAGGTTCATTCCTTTTTTTTTTTTCACACTCTCAGAACTGACAGATCCATTCAGATAGAAACACATAAAGGCCCCATTTATCATCGCAAGAGTCTCACATCTGCATAAAATCCTTATTTGATTTCAAACACTTTCACTTACACTTGGCTACATACAGTATCTACCTGTCCACCGCCGCTGGACAGATCACAAATCCCATTTTTATTTTCCAGGGCTTCATGCAAATCAGGCTCGACCCTCGTCTGGATTTTGATCCTTCTTCAATGCTTTCCTGGCTGCGTTTACACTCGACTCGTCCTGATATAATATGGACCCTGTTTGACTCAGGCCTCACATACTAAACAAAGAGTGAGCCTCAGTGTGTTTATGCAAAGTAACGATGCTGCGTGTTACATTACTGACACTGTTTTTGACTCCAAAGTGCAGCTACTTAGTTCAGGCTGAACCTCATCATCCTCTTGAAAACAACTCCTATTATCAGCCCAGTAAGAGGTCCCATATGCTGGACTCTCCCATGAGCATATGAAGGCAACATTAAGAGGTTTGGCCATAACAAAAACTGCCTGATGGAGCAAATCCCAGATTGAGCTCACCGCCAAAATCTAATCAACTGATTCCTGGGTCAAGGTCGACCTGCTACCAAAAGCTGCCGACGCACCGACGTAAGAGTCTCTGTTCACAGCATTATCACCACAATGATAAACCTGAACGCTTTGGACGCACGTGTCACACACCTGAAGCTGCGGGAGTTGAGTCCGCTGGCCGTCAGCAGATGTATATACAGTTGGTGCACTGTCAGAGATAACAGGACGGCTCATTCATTACGGTGAGCGGCAGGTAGTTGATCTGAGGTCAGAGGGTGTCGGGCTGTGACGGATCACATTAACAAGGTGATTCACAAGCGGGAGACGGGACATCGACGCAACACAGGAGGCTGCTCGGGCGTTTCTGTGTAAATGTGGACAAGATTCAAGAAATATGCACAAAAATAAATTTGAAGAATTTATTTATTGTTAAATGTTTTTTCTCCTTAATAATCTATAAAAAATGTTGTTTTTTTTAGATTTATTTCATATAAAAGCAGCCAGCTCATACACAGTATCCCCTTACATTGCTTTGAATCCGCTTATTAAAAAAAAACATTTTTTAAATTTGTAAAAAAAAAAAAAGAACAACCCAAAAGAAGGTTTCGCAGTTTTGAAACTTTAATCCCTCTGTAACATTATAATCCTGGAGGATTACGACTGGATGGGTTTGAATCCCACCGTGCACATTGTCTCACCTCCAGACTCTTTAATGAAATCTCTTTAATGAGAGCGAAAAAAAAAAAAAATATATATATATATGTGGAAGGGTGTTGTTCACACAGCTGGAGGAGGTGGAGCATGTACCGTGCTGTACGACCTGCACCTCAGAGGAATGAGCGCACACACTCCAGACAGTCCAGTCAGTGGCACCAACAGTCAGGCGGCGCAGTAACAGCTCCACTGTAGAGAGGGTCGACTTAAGGACACGAAGCTCTGCTGATTCTAAACTTTCCCTCACTGCCCATCAACTTTTTTACACTGTTTCATTGTTTTCAGATATAAATCAGTAAGCGAAGCAAAAAAAAAAAAAAAAAAATACAGGGAACAGATTGGTTTTCACTCACTATGAAAGATATTTGTCTTGTCCAACACTTACACTTACAACATTAACTGAGATATTCATGATACCCAGAGGATGATTCCTAAAGTCGGGCAGAAACAGATTTATTCCTAAACTGGTTGCCCACTGTCAGCTGTCTGCCAGGGGGGGGTTCATGCACAAACTGTATGTGCATCATGGCAGGTCAGTTTGAATTTGCTATTCATGAATATTCATGGTCCCCTGAGGATGAACCCTAATGGTTTAAACCTTATGGTGACTCTCTAACCTTTCCTCTAGCTCCACAACTAAGACAAAATGTTCAGATTTGAACAATAATGAAGATTAATGAAGCTGATGATCAGGAAATGTGCCAAGAACATTCAAACTCCCCAGAGGATGAATCCTTTCCACTGAAACGTCATTTTTATGTACAAAATATCTCTTAATCTAATTTGCTGGACATACAGCTCTCAACCTCCAGACAAATAAAACATCTTTACTCTCACTGCGGTCAAAGCTCCAAGAGCAGAACTGTCACTATGTTGTTTATTCTCCTAAACAGTCAGATACCTGTGTGTAGGGTAAGGGAACATAAACCACACCGTCGCCGGTTCAAATCCGGCCTGCACTGCTCGTTATTCCACATCTCTCTCCTCACATTTTCCGGCCTGCCTCTACTGAAAAGGCAAAATGCCCCAAAAATAATCCTAACAAAAAAAAAAACAAACAAAACAAACAAAAAAGCAGTTGCATATTCGTGGTTGTAATAACGGTTGAGCCCTCATGGGGCCACCAGCAGGGCTCTGGACTAACAGTCTTGCTTCTGCTGTGATCCGTACAGCACACTGTGCTACAGATCTGGATCCCAAGGCATGTGGCCTACATGCTATTTGCATTTGCTGAAAACTAACATTGTCAGGGCTGCCATGACAAAGAGTAAATCCCATTTAAGGCGGCTAGAGTTGCATTAATGTGGAGGATGAGGCAAAACACTGAAAAGAAAGGCAAGCCGATGGCTCAACACTTAATACAGTGCAAAAATGGAAATTAAAAAATGTTGCGTCATGTTATCTTAGGACAAAGTCTGTTTTTCCCTCATCGTGGATAAATAACACCGTTAATCAATTAATATTCGATTATTAAACATGTTTCATATCTTGTCTCAGGTAGATATTCAGTTTCTTTTTCAGCTGATAGGAAACAAGGTTGCAAAATAAACTGCATGGTTGTCACACTAATATTGCAAATACTGTATATAGCATGAGAACGACGAAATAGACCCGTCTTAATGAATAATCTTATATTTAATGTAGCTGAACTTAATAGAAAGTGCTGCGCCAGTAAAAACAAAAATGATGCTCACCCCTTTGGCAGAGTTTTGAGATTGATTTTAAATAAATAATTAATAAATAATTTAAATGTTTGTAGGGATTTTTTTTGCAGTGTAATTGCTTTTGTCATTTTTCACATTGCTGTTAGTTCTTATTGGCATCAGATAATCCAGCAGTGAGAGCGATAAAACATCGCCAGAGACAAAAAGAGAAAGAAGGACGGCGGCAGCCGATATGAAGTTGCTGATGCACACGGACGTTAACTGAGTGATGTGTTCAGTGTAAATCAGCCATCAAACTACATCCAACAATCATGCAGAAGGAACAGCGTATGACTACGACCGCCCTGCAGATGAGTGTGACTGAGCTGCTTTTAAACACTTAGTGGTTTTCAGACTCATAACCAGACCTGCTCAGGCTGCAGTGACTCACTGTGGCTGTTTGGCACCATTCAGATCTGTGTGTGTGCCCTACAGTCCTCACATGATGTACACAGGCTGACACATAAATGCCCAATGTGTTTGCAATATGAATAAACACTGTTACTTAGGAAGGAGTAATGCAACAAATGTAATGTGTACAACTAATTTGCAGCTGTTTGGGCTTCTCAATTCAGGTTAAAACTATAATATAGGTATATTAATACGTTTGTTGTTGCACTGCTCCTGATGTCAAATAAATTACAAACGTGTTTCTTTGAAATGTATACCGCCGCCAAGGCCAAAGAAACCTACATATCTTTTCTAGCTCTCTACCATATCTCGCAATGTTAAGAAAAGTTATTAAAAATTCCTGCATCTGCAGCAAAATTGAAATGGTTCTTCCCTGGCTCGTGCCCCATCCCTCCTTCCCCCCTTCCCTCCAAGTTTGGTCCAAATCAGTTCGATATTTTTTGCATAATCCTGCAGACAAATGAACCCACACAGGTGTAAACATAACCTCCTTGGCTGAGGTAACGATGTGTCAGTAATTACTCAAATAGTGCATTTTGTTGGTGCACTATTTTCAGTGGCGGATTAACACACACAAGAGCTATTGATGATTAACTACGTGGGATTGACTCGAAATAAACTGCAGCTCCCTGTTTATTTTAATAAAGGAACAACATAGTGCAACAGCGTGTGTGTTCTTACTAGTTGTAGAACAACATTGGAAGCTCTCCGGCACAGAGGATTAAATACATCAGGCCTCGGATACACACACAATACTTTTCATGGGATTTGTTGAAATTTGTTTTCGTATCTTTGCACCGTGAGGAAAATAAGACTGAATTTATTGCCGCAGCCATGATGATTTTAGTAACTGGGTTTGTGCATTTTATTTGTAAAAGCAAATCTAATCACCCTATTATGCATCTCCCTTTTTGTTTTCTGCACCAAATGATGAGCAGCCATTCGTGTGAGCAGTTGCACAGTTGGGAATGACTCAGGGCTCAGCTAATAGCTGCCATCAATAATTCAAGCGCTAATCTGTATCTGGAGAACCGTCAGAAATGTGTTATATATGGACTTGTCACAGTGATGCACTGGCTTGTGTCTACAGTTATTCCCTCGGTCTGAAAAAGGAGGAGGATTTTTTCCCCCCCTGCCAACGTACCACCTCGACTCTGTGCTGACGGAGCAGGAAACGCATGTTTACAGAAAGTGGAGGAGTTGGGGAAAAGCATCAAACCATCCTGCTTATGTAGAAAAACACTTAAGAGGAGAGAAATTAATTAGAGGAATTATTTTGCATGCATTCATTTACATATGTTTCTGTCATTTTATTATTTCAGCGGTTACCTAAAAAAAAACCTCCATATATTTTTTCTCTTACGCAGCTACTTAAGAAATACAGTTTTAATTTCATTAAATTAAATAAAAAAAAACTAAATGAAAGCATTAAAATGTCATTACATGTTTCTCAGTAAAAAACAACTTCACCTTTTGCTGTTACTTAAAAATCATTCTAACACAAACCAATACAATCAGCTCCACTAATGAATAACTGGATAATGGATTGATGGATGGATGTTAAAGGTTGTGTGTGATGTTTTTAGCGGCGATGTGGAGCAATGTTTTTATGAGTGGGTCCTGGTTTTGTTTTATTTTGCACACCTGCAAATACAAGGAAGAAGAAAACTGTCAGCTACTAAACACAAATATAAATGATAAAAATCATCTTGTTTTTGGAGGTAGGAAATGCATTCGGCATCTGTGTGTTAGACCTCAAGGATGCACACAATTTGTTTACAAGAAAACCCCACAGGGTACCTTTTTAAATAGGGCAGAGACGGATAAAACCTTCCACTCGATCCATCCATTAACTATATCCACTTATCCTTTAGAGGGTCGCAGAGGGCTGGAGCTGACATCAGGGCGAGACGAGCGGCTACACGAGAAGCTTTCCAGTCTAAAACTGGCAAAACTTTGATTCAAATTACAAACTCTCATTGTAAAAAAATGGTAAACATGATGACAATTATTAGAAGGTAATGTGTGCAGTCAACCCGACTCTTCACCCCCTCCTTGTGTGTGGACGCCGGCATCTACAATTTATAGTTACTTATTAACCAAAACTAAGGAGTGTATCATACAAAGGTGGTCAAAATTATTAGCAACTTACAAGTCACACACATGTGAAATTAGAGGTTTACACGTGTCATTGTAGCTTTGTAATTAATTAAAACTATCTTCCAGCCTATTTTTATTACAACCGATTGCAACATGTGAACATCACAGGCCATTTAATGCATTTAAGATTTCTCTGAGCATTTTCTTTCACAGCCAAAAACAGAAGGTAATCTAATAAAATGTTTAATATTACAGTTTTTTTCTGCTGATTAAAACCTGCTGAGATCCGGCTGTTTTTTTTTATGTGGTATTCACTTATATTCTTTCATTTGTGACTGGGAATCACTTGGTAATGCAGGT
Source organism: Seriola lalandi dorsalis (assembly GCF_002814215.2). NCBI lineage: Eukaryota > Metazoa > Chordata > Actinopteri > Carangiformes > Carangidae > Seriola > Seriola lalandi. The sequence continues at coordinate 7,480,209 of NW_019525453.1, read as the reverse complement.
TTTGTGCTCTACAAACCTTTTACTTAATAACAAGCCACAACAAATTTGGTGCAAAATCTATTTCACGCAAAGTTAAAAATGTACACAAACAAAATACTCACACTCACTCTCTTAGTAAATTTGCTCAGCTCAGTAACACAAAATATTGGAGGTGAATTCTGTATAAAAATGTAAAGATTACAGCTCTGACAGTTTGTCATCCATCACAGGCGCATCAGATCATCTCTTCAGACCACGCTGCATCTTACTCAACGCTTGCCCCGAGAAACACTTCGCCTTAGATTTCACTTTGAGTAATGAAGCCCAACGCAAATTGGCAGAGGATTCACAAGAATGTTGAGAAAGCAATAACAACTACCCCCCACACGCACACACACACACACACACACTATCAGGCATTTTCTCGTGGGTTTGGCTGGTTACCAGAGGACAGCTACACTCTGTGTGTGTGAGCCTCCTCCTCCTGTAATCATTTCAATAATGATGTTAGAGGTGTCCTGACGACTGAGACAGCTAATGCGTGTTCATGCCGTGAAAGACTTTCTGCACACACGAATGCAACTCCAGTGAGCGGTGACACATTTCTCTCATTACTCTGCTTTCTGTACGTCAGGTGAGACAAAAACTGGAAAAACCAACCCTCGTTAGAGAACGCAAGAACGACACAAAAACTTCACTGACGACCATGAGAAATCACTTATTATTTGCATCATCTACCTGCCAAACGAGGCTTGACAAAGAAAGAAAACCCAGCACTGTGTAATCAGAGTGTCATTATTCCCTTCTAGTTCCCTTTAAACAAGCTCACGGTTTTAACATGGCGCTTGACTCGTTCTTAAGTGGAACATTTAGGCTGGGAAGGGAGCTGGAGGTTTGTTCTGCCACTGCCACGGTAACTGAAAAATAGCACTTCAGAGTCGAGTAAGGCTTAAGGTTTCGCTTTTCCCTCGGCTCCGACAGTAAACATGAAATTGGATATGTTTGGGGAACAGCCTGCAGAGGTAACGCTGGGGAAGTGTATAGCGCAGGACTGCAAACTGACAGCTATTTTCAATATCAATTAATCAGTCGATTTGTATTTTAAGTTCATCTACAGTAGGGCTGAATGATATGCAAAAGGAATCATATTGTGACTGTGGATTCAGGATTTCAGTTGGGATGGTCATTTTTGCATTTCATTTTCACATAAAAATTAAAAAAAAATGATAGTGATGTCATTTTTTTTGGGGTCTTGTACCAAACAAACATGTTCCTTTAAGCCTGGAGAATAAGATTCACGGCCGGGGCGTCTCTGTAGCACCACACTGCTTCATTTATGGTGTGTTGTGACACATTTGACCTTTTATCAAAAGAATTGCATTTAATTGAGTTTTGTAATATTTTGATCAATTGTTCAGTCCTAATTCACGGTCAATAAAATGTCAGACAGTTGTGAAAAAATACCTTTTTGATAGACAGACAGTCCATCACCCCAAAATATTTATTTTATACTTAAATTTACAATCAAAACAGAGAAAAGCAGCAAAGTCTCAGATTTGAGAACAAACACTGGAACCAGCAAATGTGTTTTTGTTTTGGTAAAATTATCTGGTCGTCAGATTCATTTTTAAGGAATTAATGTAACCGATCTAAAAACACTAACGCATATTGTAGATATTTGTTTGGTCTGCTGTAATATTACTAACCTCCAGTGTGAAAAATGTATGTTAACCTGTCTGTTATATACCGGTAGTGCTCTTTTACCAATAAGTCATTATACTGTGCCTAAAGGACGAAACATGTTCGTCAAATAATGACTCATTTGCATGTTCTCTGATCTGCCACCTCCACGGGTGAGGTTTGGTTACATTTAGGCGACACAAACAACATCCGACAAAGTTTTCTGACAGCTGAGCGTCTTACCTGCAGCCCCTCGATGGCCAGCCGCAGCATGCTGGGAGTCAGTTTGGACGCCTGCTTGAAGGTGAAGTTACTCCAGTCGATGATGAGGATGAAGCCGTTGACCTGCAGCTCTGGATCTTCAATCATAGACTCCAGCGACAGCAAGATGGCCCTCAGTATGTCCACGAATGTGTATCTGGGAAAGAAAGATGTATGGTCTTTTATCCTGCAGGGCACTGGAGGAAACATTAAGGCTGAAAAATATGATCTATTTTTCTTGCTAAAGCATTTTTCATTTTGTTTATTTAAAAAAAAAAAGTGAAAACCTGTTACAATTCCCCAAAGCCGGAGATGAAGTCTTGAAAGTTCTTCTTTTGTCTGACCAACCTCCATAAATACTTACTGACATATGAGACAAATAAAAGCATCAAATCCTCACATGATTAAAGTTGCAACCGAATATTTGATATTATTGTTTGAAAAATGTGTTAATATATAAAGAATGAATTGATTATAAAAGTGGTTCTGACTCATTTCAGCTCTTTGCTTTTTGTGTTTTCCTGTTACTTTTAGATTTTGAAAATGAGCATTAATTAAAATCACAGAAGAGCTTGGATTTCACTGATGAACCAGAGTCATTTAAACTTAATGCTGAATTAATAAAGAGGCCTTTGATTTGATTCTGTTGTAGGCAACACACACAAAACAAGGAGAAGGAACGAACCACAAAAACAAAACAAAACAAAAAACCCATGAGTCATCAATAACACACAGATATCTGAAGACAAGACATATAAAACAGAATAAAATAAAACAAGCTGGAAATGGCGCGTAACACAAACAAGATGCTGTGTATAAAACTGAAGCAAGAGATAAGATAGAAACTATTTCATATTTTTCCCCAGTCGCCCTAGTTTCCCAGAATCATCATAAAATTAAACTCCTGCAAATGTTGACTCATTATACACAAAGTACATTTACTAAAACACAAAACACTTTTTCACATCTCACTATTTCCTGTAAAAAAAAAAAAAACCTGCTTTTAAAAACTCTAATTAACTGTACAAAAAAGTCCAAATCATGCTCTCCACATATTTAAAAGAAATTGACTCTATATAATATTGTATGTTTATAACGCCTGTAAAAAGTCTGGTGCCTGGTGCTTACGCCTTTATATACATGAGCTACTCTTCTGTTTAACCCACTTAATGATTTAAAATGCTCCATCTCTATATCTTTATTTTAGTGTCTCCCCCCAAAAAGCAAAAAAAAAATGTGCTTGGAGTTTGTGTTGCGTGTTTTAAATTGGGAGCATGTGTGTTCTGGTGTTACCAGTCCTCACGCTGCTGCCTCAGCGTGTCCTCGTGGGTTTCCATCCAGCTGATGCCCCGGACACTTCACTCTCATATTCAGCGGTCGTGTTTTTTCCTGTTTGCTGTTGCCCTCATTATCTTGCCTCCCTCCTCGTTTTCCCTCGGTTTGATTCTCCATCAAAAAACGTCTCGCATCCCTCTAGAGATAATAAATCTTTTTTTTTTATTGATTTGCTTAATTGGCAACCGAACAGACGCAACTCTGCCCAAATGCAAACACAAGTGGAGTCTTTTGCTGCTATGTGTTACATACCATGGAACAGCTGTACAAGTATTTCTACAATGTAGAGAAGATTGATGACGATTAAAACGTGAAACAATGTTCAGAGAGGAGAAATGAATCATTCATTCACATGAATTTATGATTATTAGAGATTAAAACTTGCAAACTCTCTTTTTTTCAAAGAGTATATTGTAATAAGTGTTATTGTCCATTTTCTAAGACAGTCATGATAGAGCTACATGGCTTCATTATGGTTTTGTTAACTCAATTTTTATCAGACATACACTATTTTCCCCATAATAAGACCCAGTGACACTTTATTCGGATCATCCAATGTATCTGAATTTCATTATGATGTGACAAAAGGTCGATATCTCTATTACAGTCTGGTTACCCAAACACCACACAGGCCTGATCCCTTATTAAAGCCAAACTAAATCACGTCCTTGCCCTACTTCTACCTTTAACCTCAGCCTGGACACTGGCCCCGATCCACTCACTGCAACAGTGACCTAACAGTTCATCCTGTATCTCCAGTCAAACAGGAAGGAGGAACATTTCAACACAAACACAGTGTAGCAAAATCTATGCAAAGTGTCTGTTCAAGTAAAAGTTAAAAGTTATGAAGATGGTTGAACTCAGCGTCAACATGGAGGATGTAACTAGATATTTTTAGTACAAATTGGGATCATTTTCATTCTCTGCACTTTATTTTGGAAGGAGATGCTGAACCTTTTAGTCATAATGTCGGCAGGAATTACCAGGTACTTAGCAGCAACATGTGCTCAAAGGGGTCACAAAATAAACATGAGGGTTTTGGAGCTGATGTAAAGGGGAGGAAAGATGTTCTCTATAGCCATACACAAAAAAAAAAGCTTTTATTCTGACGTTTCTTGAATTGGTGCTCTTTTGTTGTGATTCTGTATACTTTTAACTTTTCAGGCAGCAAAAAATGTGAAATAAAACAGTTTTTAAGAGGGGTAAACTCAGCCTGGGGTGGAAGTATTTCACAAGGCTCTGACATATGCAACATGTGATTCACAACGTTTCATTTAAAGGAGTTAAAAAGGTGAAAAGACTGAGAAAAACACTATGCATTAGTCATTTCCTGTTTCAACATGACAGTGCCCCTTTGCATTACAAAACCAGCTCTCCAATATTGTACATGATATTTTTTTGGGGGAGATTTTCGTTATCTGTGTCTGCATACTTTTGGCCATTTAGTGCATTCTTTTCATTTCGTTATTGCTACTTCTCCACAGCTGGTTGAAGAAGAAAGATGAGTTGGTTTCCTGTAGCTGTGACAGTGACTGCGTGGTGCTGAATGATCAGCCCCACAAACCAGACTCCACTTAATTATAATGGATTCTAAAACACTGAGTCTCCGTGTTTCTCTTTGTGTGTCTGATCAGATAAACTCAACACAGACTTTACAGCCCCATCACCACCACCACCACCACCACCACCAGCCCCAACCCTCTGCCTCTTTATTACCTGCTCTGGTCCCAGTTGGCTGCGAATAGGACCAGTATTTTCCTGCCGTATCTGTCCAGATTGGAGAGCACACCGGGGAAACCATCCTTCAGAGCCTGCTTGATGCCCGGGTCCGTGGCTTTCAGGTTCTTGAACATGTCCAGGTTCTGCTGTCGGTACTCAAAATACTGTGCCAGCAGCCGGAACGCCTCGAAGTGGTTGAATTTCCTCGCCCGGAGGAATCTGAGGATAAACGCGTCGTCTGTCCTGAGGAAACCGATGTCCGGCCGGGTGATGATCATGTCCCGGACCTCCTGGATGTCCTGGTGTAAAGTCTCCGGGTTCTCTTTCAGCTCCACCTTGGCCTTCTCCAGGGTCTCTGGAGAGAGGCCAGCCTGTAAGTGAGTCATCTTTTGCAACAGCTGTCCCTCCACGGGGGACCACACCACACCAGCTTCCAGTGAAACAACTGAATAAATAGTTACCTCCAGCAA
>NW_019525453.1:7474134-7474715 GCF_002814215.2 Seriola lalandi dorsalis | reverse complement strand
AACTAAAGCACTGAAAATCTTTCTTAATTGTAAAACGAAGCCAAGTGTAATACAGTGGAGTCTCCTATCAACCAATACACTGTATTTCATTTTAATACATTAATACATGAATGGTTATGTATGAGGTCCTCTGTAATGGCGCTGCTAAATCAAAGGAAAGCCTTTGTTAGTGTGATACATGGAATTACAGGTGAATAATGGAGCCTGATGTTGGTTTTTATCAAAGTAAATGAATAAACAATAAATTGTGGATGGAAATGTTGAGGAATTTAATTTTACATGGGTTTCAGGAGATAAATTTTTTGGTTATATTATAATATTTGCAGTTTCTCTTAAGAAAATGGCCAAATTTTAAGGTACTAAGTGTCTAACCAAATGCTGAATATCTGCAGTCTTCACTAAAAAAATGCCATTAACCCCACATACACAAATAACAGCCAACTCTCATGTTATACTGTACTACAGACAAGACTTGTTCCAAAGATAAGGCTTAATGGGATGTAAGACAGTTGTGCTGATTCTGATGTAATGCCAAGTATGTGAGTGTTTGAAATGCTATGATCTTAGACTGGTGTAGTGTG
>NW_019525453.1:7473315-7474084 GCF_002814215.2 Seriola lalandi dorsalis | reverse complement strand
GGTAGGAGTATTAAATGATTTTCTTTACGGTTTCCTGATCAGAAGCTGACTTCAGATGGAGGCCTGCTGCTCTGTAGACGTAATCCACCCTGAACTGGCACAGACGCTGCTGCTATGATGCTCCTATGATGCATTATCAACATATGGGCCATTCACTTTTACGCACACAAGCATTTCAATTCCATCTTCAAAAATTCAACTTTTATCATATTTTTTCCCACCAAGCGGATCATGAATCAGGTCCTCCGGACTTCAGGCGGAGCATCTAACCTGCTGATCCGGGCGGCCTGAGCTCAGCGCCGACAGACAGCCGCTTCCCTCCATGTCAATGCCTCTCCTCTCTTTCTCTCTCTCTCTCTCTCACTCTCTCTGTGGCACAATGACGACGACAGCATCACCGTCTCCCCGGCGTCGCTCGCGGCGGCCAGGCAATGCGGCACGACCCTGCAGCACCTGCTATATCATCATCATCATCATCATCCCTCCGCCTTCACAACGTATCTCAATCCGCCGACCGACTGATGCTGCTGGTGCTGCTGCTGGTGCCGCCGCCGTCCGCTCCGTCACCGTCAATCGAGTCAGATTTGGCCGCTTGTTTCCGCGTCTACATCCCCGTCTTTAATCATCACCGCTTCCCATCATGTTCATCCACAGTCTGGGTGTGAATTTAGCCTCGATCTAAAATCACAAAGACCCAGAAAGGGAGGAGGGGGTATCCAGCCGCACAGGTGTCCCGCGAGGTTTTGTTCCCCTCCTGCCTCCGGTCTCT
>NW_019525453.1:7472630-7473265 GCF_002814215.2 Seriola lalandi dorsalis | reverse complement strand
AGGCTCCACCATCCATAATGTCAGCACATACTCACACCCTTGGAGAGCGCTCTGCACATTGGTGTGTTTGTGTATGTTTTTCACAGGGGTGGTTAACTACTGCCATTGTTAGAGCAGCAGTTTGATAGACCCCTCAAGCGCAAGCGTGCACACACGCATGCACGCACGCACGCACACACACAGTAGACTGAGGGTCTTCATGGAAACTGTCCTTTCACTGAACATGATATCTGGTCAAGTTAATGATGTCCATGACTGAGTTGATGGATATGCTGCTGTTTGATTGATTACATACTAAAGTTTGAGTTAATCACGTTGTGTATGAGTGACACTATCCTAAAAAGCATCACAAAGTGACTAGTGACTAGACACGTTTTCAACCTCTACAATTCCACCAGCCGAGCCTCCAAGTCTTTTAATTTGTTTATAAATACACAATGTGTGCAGGTAATGCTCAAACTATGTATATTTTACAGCTGAACCTATGCATCTTGAAAATAATTAGTTCTTGTTGGTTTTGATGCTTCTTTTATTCTCTAAAGCTTTCGGTAAATGGTCATTTGATATCAAATGAGTTAAATTGGAGTTTCCTGACTAAATGTCACTAAATGGATCCTCATTTAACTGAGACTCTC